>NW_015151466.1:172369-198141 GCF_000732505.1 Cyprinodon variegatus | reverse complement strand
TGACTAGAATTGAGTAGGACTACGTCAGGATAGCTTGCTATGCCATGACCCGGTTGAATGAAGGTTTACACAGGCTTCCCACTATGTTTTCATTGATGAATAAATAAATGGTGGATGCTATTTTTTATGAAAATATGCTTATGCAGAAGCATAGCTTCGCGCCTTTCTGCTCTTTATATGGTTGGACTGGATTTAAGAACGTATTAGATAATAATCCTTGTCATTTGTTCAAGTAGAGCTGTCAGTTGGCTGTCAAACACATATGTCAAGATTTATGTTGCCTTCTTAAAAAATTAGAACAGTGTATATATAACATGATTATCCTAATAAGAGTCAGGGATGTCTCTCTTCCATTTGCCACTCCTTAAATTACTAGTAAATTACATACAGTTCTTTTCTTACAATACTGACCTCTCAAAGTCCTTTAAAAAGTAGTCTTTTTGACCAAGTTGCACTCACTCATTAGAGGGGGTTGTGTCAGTCACCTAACTGGCCATATGAAGCTACACATCAGGGACAGTGGAATCAGTGCTGCTTCACTATATGTTCCCTAAAAACTGTATGGTGAAAAAATGAAAATGTTTATTTCTTACAGTTATGACTAAAGCCTTATTAAATATTGATAATGGTACAAATTTAATGTAACTGTTGACTTGTCTGAGGTCATATTTTACTGAAGCTACTCTGTTTTTGGAATTAAAGGTTGGTGTGTCCAATTTTTATCTTTTTTTTATTAAGTAAAGGTATATTATATAGTATATAGTAAAGGTAAAAGGTATATTTTACAATTATAAATCCTAGTTTTAAGTAAGGCCAGTGCATTTTGTAGCACTGTTGCCTTGTTGCAAAAATAGGTCCTCTGTTTGATTCCGAGCTTAGGGTCTTTCTGTATGGAGTATGCATCTTCCCCCAATGCATGGTGTGAAACGTGAATGTTAGGTTAATTTGCATCTCTAAATCGTCTTTATGTGTCAGCGTGCACAGTTGTGTCTTCGTGTTGCTGTGACCGACCGGTGACCTGTCCGGGCTGTACCCTTCCCCCATAGACTGGTGCTCTTCAGCCGCTAACTGGATTGATGGTTTTAAGTGATTTCTAACAGTTTAAGCAGGAAGTTAGTCATTTAGTAACACAAAGCTGGTAGATTAAAGGGTAAATAAGAAAAGGTAATAAATATGAAAGTAAATTGAAAAATCAAATTTTTTGTATTAAAAAACTATTTAAACCTCATCATTTGTTTAGCTATGATGCTATCTGTTTGTGCAAGAAACTCCCTGAAACTAAAGATGTGTTTTGTTTGATAGCCTGTTTTAAATTTTAATTCCACTGCACTATGAACTGACAGTTGAACGGAAAATAAACCCCAGTCTATGATATCCTATCAAAACATAAAAAAGTGTTGTTGAATAGTTAGAAAACCTGCACTTAATGGAAACAGAAATGATATATTATTGTAAAAAGATCTTTTATTGTGGCCAAATTGGATCTACAGTAGCTCATGCTTTTGGATCAAACTAATGGGTAATAGAGATACAACAGTGCATAATCTCCTTATTCCTTAAACTGCTCTCCAATGTCTCAGATATCCCAATAGGATATGATTCTGAAGAGTTGCTTGTAACACACCACCCTGAAGGGCCGTTTAAAATGTGTAGAAGCTTGTTCCAAAGCAAGAAATCTCTCGAAGTACCCGCAGAATAAATTGTCGTGTCAGCAGTATTGATCAACCTCGCTTTCAACACTCTGCAGATACATTATGGCTGTAAAAACCTTCTTTAATGCAGCTTTAATCCATGCCGACAGCCTAGCCCAGACTCTTATTGTCTTGTAAGTGCAGTCATTATCTGTGATGTTCAATAAAAGACCCTACTGAGAGTTCTGCTAAAGGTGAACTACGTGCACCCTGATGAATGACGAAGTGGGGTATTTGTATGACTAAATAGCTGAATATACTACCTTCTCAGTTCTTGCTTTGGGTTCTTCGGTTCCCTTTTGCAGCAGACGGTAAACTTCTGTGCTTGTTTTTATGCCTGCTGTTGTGCATTCATTAGCAAGAAAGCTCAGCAAAAATTATACACACCCTCTGCAGTAAAAGAGGCAGCAGGCATCTTTCGTCCTCTGAGATTAGGGAAGTAGATGAGAGAGTACAGAAGCTGGTTTCATCCCTTTTCAAGGTACACATTCACTGCTCTTTGAGAGCTAATGAATGGCGTCTTCACAAGACGTGTGCTTGTTCTACTGTGCTTTCTCTTACCTGCATGTGTTGGAAGATATACTTAGAGTCAAAACCTCTTCAAAACTTATTTAAAAGAAAAGATAAGTCCACAAAGTGTGTGTTAATATGGAAGAGAGTTCATGTAAGTTCACTGGCAAGGCAGATTTTAAAGTAAAGATTGCTGTATATACATCAGGACAGCTACTATCACTGATCCAATTCTAAGATGACTGCTCTGACTATTGAGTAAGATGTTATTTCTTAAAGCGTACCAGTCTTATTTGTATTTAAAGCTCCACTTGTTATGAGAAAAAGTTAAGCTAATATGCAAAATATTCACTTTTACTTACTCAGAGTTGCATATTTTACAACATATTATGATAAGCTGACCTGACAGGCTTTTGTAATAGTGCTACACTAAAAATGTGCTGGTTAGCAAAAGGTGGTTTACCTTTATAAAACACTTAACAGAAGGTTAACACAGGTTTTTGAAAATAATCTTCTGAAATATTTGTCAACTCGTAAGATTTACACTTCCTTCTAAACATATGATGAGGATTGAGGGGTTAAAATGTGCAGCACACTACTTCACTGCGTTAAACCTCTATGAATGCCAATTATTACATTGGTTCTGGTCTACTAGTTTCAAAGCTCTTTTCCCTCTTCATACATATATAAATTGTGGAATATTAACTTCATTTCCTCTGTTGCTTTCCTGCTCTTAAACCTGAGATGGCTCCTTAGACGCCCAATGACCGTATACACGGCTGCTTGCATGGCACAAAGTGGAATGATTTCATTCTTACCACCCACTGGAAAGCAATCTATGGCATGTAATGTGGAACTCAAATAGCAAATCTATGTCTATAAGCATGCTTCGGTACGAGTCAGCAACTGGCTCACTTAACAGGGAGATAATTTAGCTGGAGGTCAAGGAGACCATATTTTTAAAGGGGGCGGGGGGGTGAGGGGAGTCTGAATCCGTCCCTGCAGCTTGCTTCCAGGTGATGCGGTGTTCAGGTATCACAGATATTGAGGAACTTACTTAGGAAAATGGAAATGTAAGATGACTAAGAATTTGCACAAGAAAAAACAAATATTAGAGAGGGATGATGGAGTGACTCCTTTTTGTGAGCTATTCTGTTCAAGATAACAGCTTTTGTGAAGGCTTAGTGGAATCAATGGTAAACTTCAAGTTTTTTTGCGACAGAGACGAGGAAACAAACATCAATGTCTGCAGGCACAAATAAAAAGGAAATAAGAGAGAATGCAATACAACAACAGCTCTCTAAGTCTGTTCTCATGAATGTGAAATTTCACTTGTCTACTGTGTTCCCCATGGTGTTTGGTGGAGCTCAGCAATGCATTTCTGATTCTCCTTTCGATCCTGCCTAGAAATGGAATATCACTGCCATGTTTTGAAAGCGTGCAGATGTATGTGGCAGGAAAACAACACTCTTTTTTTTTCCTCTTTATGAGCTGAACATAGTTTTTATTCATTTATTTTTTAAACCAAATTCAAATAAGATTTGTTCCAGGTTCCTTTGGTTACAATGTTACACAATATCAGGGAACGTTAATTTTAGAGTAAACACAGCATGAATATTGAGTTATCATGCTTAATCATTATTGTTTGATTGCTGTTGGTGAACTTAGAATCTGTTTTATTTGAGAATATCTTGGAAATTTAGGTTTCAAAAGATAATCATAATCTATAATATAAAGTGCATAGAAATTATATCATAATTAATGAAAAACTTTATCAGACAAATTAGAGCAGGTTGCAGTAAACTGTGAAGCAGCCATGGTGAGATCAAATACTGCACTGTAAGTTGGAGGCAGTATATTCAGAATTACAGTTTGGGTTGGCTTTCAGAGTTTGCATCAACTTTTTCATGAGTATAATAGGATTTGAGATATACCGGTAGATGGATGAAGAAGTTGGGGCTTTATTCCCGAATATGCTGAAAATTCTCTTGCTGAAGAATGAGCTAAGAATAAAAGAATGTATCTGCTTTTAGATCAAACGGTTTGTGTATTTGTTTGGGATCTTTTCATAGTAACTCTGTGTGCGATTAGCAAAATACATCCTACTGAAAGGAGGTGGGTGTGCAAAACCAGAATTTCCTGCTTTAGTTTTTGCTAAGATTCTGGTTTTGAAAGAGCAATCAAATTTAATAGTTGGACTGCATTACAACTGCATTGTAAATGCAAGAAGTACTGCAATGATTATATTTTAACTTCCTTGCCTTGACACGTCTTAACTGTTTGATGCCAGTGAGGCATATATATATATGTATATATATATATATATATATAATTTTTTTTTCTTAGCTCTAAAAATGCCCCACATCATAAGTCCTTAGTTTATGTTGCAGGCAGCATTTTGCTGATCAAGTTGAAATAATTATTAAATCACGAGATGGATAAATCAGTGTATGTCTAATTCATTATTAAGAGTGAAGTGTATGAGTACAGAGGCAATCGGCGCCTAATGAGGGCCTCATAACAAATTTTTATTAGTGGAACCAATCAGATTAATTGCTCCTTGCTCTGGGTTCTACTTTTATATATTGCTCTGCAGTTGTTTGTATATTAAGCCCCCCCTTTCCCCCCAAACATTTGTGGTGATAATTTATGCAAACAAATGGTCCTTCTTTAGTATCATAAACTAATCTGAGACAAGCCGCTGCACACAGATTACACAGATATTTTCCCTGCACACCCTTTGGTATGTAACTTTAAATAGATTTTTCAGGCCATTAAAGCCCATCTCTTGATTCATGTCATTAATTACATTTAGAAATACTCAATTAATTACTCTTTAATGAACCTACTCAATTAAGTCTGCACTCTTTTTAACTTAAATCCTTGCACTTTAAAGGCAAAACTAAGTATAATTTAGACTTTTTATGTTTTCCTCCTTGTAGGAAGCCAGCTGTGTTCTGAAGCTGTTTTGTAAAGGTCATACCTGCTCTTGCATAACATTTCAGTAACTGTAGAAAAAGCTTCAAAGAGAAATGTGATATTTTGGAGTAACACCACAGTAAATAATTGTGGATTGCCAGAAACTCAATTAGGTTTTAGACATGTAAGAGACAGATACCGCTGTGTTGACAGTATGCAGTATACAGACAGTAGCTCGGTTCCAGTTGGAAAAAGTAAGGCACTGTCAAGGTTACAGTCTTAAAATGTAAGTGGTAAAGTAGCATATCTATCTCTCTGTCTCTCACATTATATATATATATATATATATATATATATATATATATATATATATATATATATATATATATATATATATAAAATCTAATTTTTTCACTCATTTTTTCACAATTTTATCTTCTTTGGTAACAACTTAAGTCTAAAATCTATGATTTTTTTCATCATCTTAGCATAAAAAATGAACATGAATACATTTTATAAAATTTTAAAATATCCGTTAACTCTCTTTTTGGTTAAGCTACTGTATACAATCGGGTTTAGTTGACTGATGACTAGTTTAGTTTGCAACAGTGACTTTTATTGTTTTCACATGATGTGAAATTCATATGCAGGTGTGTTGAAACCATTCATGTGTTTAGGTACTGCCTGCAAGGCTACTTGCAAATGTGGGATATTAAAATTCCTAAGAATAAACTTATGTTAAATTAAAGGGTTGGATAATAAAATCAACTTTCCAATGCTCCTCACATTTCTGTCTGTAGGAATATTAGAGGACATAACAGCACATTTTTCGTAGTTTTAGGTCTGAAAAATAACTTAAAGACTTAAGGTGAAAGTCAGGCTGACTGATGAAAACATTTTTTTCCCTGTATATAGCTTGCTTGATAATGTAATTGATAATATACAATATATGTAATTATTTTATTTTATTTTGAGGACCAAGGGGGACTGGCCACCTCTAATTATTTTAACTGCTCTAACCCTATATACTTTTGTTCTTAGATCTGCAGACCAGATTTTTTTTTTTTTTTTTATCTTTCTGGTTATAAATCTAGACGAGACAAAGCTTTTGCAGTTTTGACTCCAAAGTTGTGTCATAAATTGTCTCTGATGATCAGGCATGCTCCAGCTTGTGATATTTGTAAAACTCTTCTGAAATCTTCTTTTGCATTCGCTTTTAAACCAGAGTGAGCTTTCTTTGTCTTTCTTCCTCTTTGGTTTTATCTTTTTTTTTTTTTATGTATATACATGGTTTTGATTTTTGGTGCAGCACTTTAAAGTGCTCTAGAATTAAACTGGTATAGTAGATATTCATTGGTTACTGCCGTTACATGTTGACAAAATTTTCTGACTCATTGCTGTTTGTTTTTCCAGCTTTCTGTGAAGATGGTTGTCGGAGTGGAGGGACCTGTGTGTCCCCAAACACATGTGTTTGTCCCTCGGGATTTACAGGAAGCCGCTGTGAAACGGGTACGTTACTCAAAGCACGGTCTATGAATTTTCCTTCATTTAAAAAACATTGTCAAGTCTTTATTTATGTTTTCATCCAGACTGCTGCAAAAAGTGTAGATGGTTTAATCTAAAAAAGTTTTTGACACAGCAGGAAAAAAAAATCACATGGCTGGGGAGTAGAAGAAGATGATGATCCTGAATAAAATAAGTTGAATTTACTGTTTCTTTCATAGCACTTAAGGAGAGATAAGGTAAACAGCTTCTAGGGAGTGTGTATTTTATATTGTTGCTTTTGTTTACTGATACATATTAATGATAAGCAGTTCAAAAAACATAAAAGTCAGCAGGAAATATGTAGCCATATCAACATATTTCATGCTGTAGTCTTGCCTCAGGAATGCCTTAAAACAAAACTATTCTTATGTGATATGACTCTGTAACTTACAGCCTCAAGTAAGTGCATGACTTTTCTTTCTGGGGCTGTGATTTAGATAAGGATTGTAGAATATATGTTTTTTTTATCATTATAGTCTGTTTTATAGATATTGACTCATTTATAGTCAGTTTTCACCCAACTTCCTTTAAAACAATCTTTAAAATGTAGTTTAGTTATGCATATAGCTATGCTGAAGTTGAGATTTGTCTCTGTGACACCAAGCACAATTGGTTAGTGTAGGACTGGGATAAAGTGTCCACTGGGGATTCTAACCATGTGCACACTTAATACAAAACACACATTTATGCTCTAACTCCAGGCTCTTTATTTAAATTAAACACAGCAGAGATTGAGGATCCCATGAGAGCCGTAGGAAGGGACAGTTAATTTTTCTTGCTCTACATCCATTTTGCTTCTCTTCTTTATCTAATTTCTTTTTCATAACTCTCCTATTCTTTCCTTTTACACCATGCATTACATATTGGCATTTTTCTTTATTTTACACTGCACCTTCAACACCACCTTCTGTTTTATCCTTAGCTTTATTCCCAATCCATCCTCCTTACTAATTAAATTTTAGCCTTAACCCCTCCTTGTCTTTCATATGTTTTCTCAAATTGCCTCCATCCTTCCTTTTTATCTTTCAACAACTGCTGCTATTTAGTTTTTCAGTGCCATCGTTCTTTTCCTTTTCATCTCCCGTGTTTTCCACTCCCTCCTGTGAATTTATAATTCTCTCTTTTATCCTCAATTCCAATTTCTAAGCTCGCACTTCTTCACCCTATCTTTCTATTTTCACTCATACCTTTGAATATTTCATACTTATTTTTCCATCCTTTTTTCCATACATCTCTTAATTTCCTTTTTGTTAACTTGTCCATTCCTTTCCTCGCCATTTTGTCAGTATGTATTAATTCAGCTGCAACCCTTTTCTTTTATCCATTTCTTCTAGTTCTTTCTACCTCTTTTATGTAACCCTCAGTCTTGGCAGTCCAATTTCACAGAACTAATCAGCCAGCTCTCAGAGAGCACATATTTACAGGTCAGCTATTTACAGCCTGTTTTCTATGGTTTCCCCATAAGGCTTGTCAAAAATCTTATTTCCACATGCATTCAGGGTGCAGTCATAATATCTGAGTAACCTGCACAAGGATTTAGTTGTTTTTCACCCTTTTAAATCCAAGTTGTTTTCTCTGAAGGTCTGTGTTGTCTTTTTACAAGTGTATTTTTTTGTTTATGGTTTAAGAGTTGTAGAGTGTACATCAAAATTATTAGATTTAATTACTTTAGAGCTTAACGAACAGAAGAAACCCAATAGGCCATAAAAATAATCAAAATTTAAATCCAGCGTGGCATTCATGTCCTGTGCACCGCAAGCTATCCAAGGTTACTAACTCCAATTTAAAATCAAATTCATTTCTATTAGACTTTGAAATATAACCCATCATTCTATTCTGAAAGAATAGTCAAATATTTGAAAAAAGCAGTTAAGGTTATTTAATTTTTTATCAATTTCTTTTAGAGGTCAAACATCATATTTTTGGGGGTGGGTTTGCACCATTAAAAGTCCTTTTGAGCGCAAATTCATAATATAACTTTAGCACTACCTTGGTACTAACATGTTTCTTTTCTTTTTTAACCTCAATGAAAAACATTTTCCTGTCCTGGCAAAGGTTCTACAGCGCATCTTGATCACCAGGAGCAGCGAATCTTGATCATATTAGCATCTGAGGCCCTTGCAGTGTTTCACAAGCGGCTAATGCTGGAGTTGAAAAATATGAACTTTTTCTGCTCTATGCGCCTCATCAACCAATCAGAGAAGCTGATCTAGTAGGTTGCAAAGAGATAGACTCAGCTCTGCTGTTATTATTTTGGTGCTTGCAGCTTTTAGCATATACATGAAAATATCTACTTCAAGCCAACACCAGCAGTAGTGCAAACCTCTGAGAGGCTGGCCAGCCTGAAGCAGCTACTGCTGGGGATTTTCAGTGATGGCGCGCCATCGGAATTGGGGGTCTGAGCGGCTTCAACAGCAAAATAATATTTGAAGCGGGATCATAAACTTTATCAACTGACTGCATAGATGATGTTTGGAAGTAGACTTTTTAGCTCAAGACATATTAAAACATTTTTTCACTAACTTATCACAGCAAACATAGCAAAGCAACCCTGCCATTGAACACAAGAGCAGTACAAGCATCAGATGCATCTGCACACACTTGAGGTGCATCTGACCTTAATGTGGACTAGCATCCAAAATGGAGCAGCAGATGCTTCTCGGCTGCTCCGGTCGCGCTCATTGTTAACCCAGCATAAGACATTCGTTAAAAAAAAGAGAGGTTTCTGCACTGTGCGGATTAGCCACTATAACAGTAATTTGTCTCAACTTTGGGCCTGAATCTTCACTCTATGCCTTACATCACTCCTTTCTGATCTAAGAAAGTAAGCATTTGTTTACAGTGCTGGCAGGTTTAGATTGCAATATTTCGCCATTTGGGATGATTTTTCAGTCACACAAGAATTCTTTGGATCTGGTGAAGTTTGAGCATCATCGTGCATCTTGTTTTGTGTAGTATACAGAGGATAACGAGGGGAGATTAGCCTCTCTCGGCGACCTCCCAATCAGAAATCTTAGGAATGAAAATAAAACATTTTGGAAATTTTGTGAGCCCTGGTGAGGGTGATCATGACAGTATCTAGCTGAAGCAGAGCTATGAACATGCTCATGTGCAAACAAGGGAATTCTCATATAGAGTCTGACCAGTACCATCTCTCTACGGGATTGAGTCCAATGTATGGTCTTTGGACCCACAGAGTGAGCAGTCAGATTGCCTCAGAGCATCAGGTTGTATCCCGTCGAAGAACATATCATTAGCTGCTCACTTTTTAACTGTGTGGTTTCATAGTACAACTTCTGGGTTGTGCTGTTAGACAACAGAGCTCAGAAAAAAAGATTCCTCACAGATTCTTGAAATACCACTGTGTGTATGATTTTGATGAAAAAACAGCATACTTATGAGTTCAAGATGTTAATTTTGCATGATATAGGCTCTTTAAACTGAAAAGCGTCAGATTGCAAGCAGTTTTACATCTAACATTTTTATGAAAAAAGTTCACAAAACTTGTCCTGTATCATACCTGATTTTGTTTTGTTTTTTTCAGAATATAAATGTGCTTGCCATCTGGTCTTGGATGAAAAGCCAGAACAGCAAAGCCTCTTGTTCCGATACTCCTGCTTCAAATCTACTGCAATCCTTTGGAATTGTAAAACCTCCAGTTGTCCGTCACAAGAAATTGTTGAAGAAAAACATCATGAAGACAAAATTAAACTGACATTTCAGCATGGATAGACTTATTAGAAGTGGGCTAAAGTCCAATGTTAACTTTAATGAATTTGCTGAAATCTGAGAAAGAACAACACATTATTTGAAAAATTAGCTGAGATGTAAGAATAAAACAATTTTTGAATGAAAGACATTTTGTTGCTGCACGCTGTGAGGAACCTCCTTTGAAGTTTGAAATGACAGGACTAAAAAATAACTTAGCCCTCCAGCAGCACATCCCTCCTATGATAATAATGAATGTTATACAGCGGAGGTCGTCAACAGGGGGTCCGTGACCCCTAGGGGGTCCACAGAGGTACTGCATGGGAGTCGCGAAAGTTTTAGTTGATTATACTTTTTTTTATATTCCCTCCTGCAATTTTTTCCACTAATTGAAATGTCTTTAAATACACATTAACATGAATTCAACACACTGTAGTAAACAGATAAATGGAGGCAGAAGATGTCTTTCAGTCATCAATGCACACATTCAGCGACACACAGGAGCTCTTTCAAGCTGGGCGCCGTTTTATTCACAACACCTGTCTCATCAACGAGGAATGAGAATCAGAACTACTTTAATAATCCCAGGGAGAAATAACTTTACTTACATTACTCCATATGTAATAGAGTGACTATAGGACCAGTTTAATAGAACACAATTTCATAGAATAAATATATAATTAGAGGGTCCCCACTCCATCTCACCATAGGTTTTGGGGTCCTTAGCTTGGAAAAAGTTGAAGACCCCTGTTAAACAGTAAGGTTTGTAGTTGAAATTTGGCAAAAGGCGATCATATTTAAGGGGCCCTAAAACTTTTTGGGGGGACTGTAGGTTCAGCTTCTCTTGAGTCATTATTTTGCTTTTCTAAATTTCTCTTTTCAAAGTTCTGTTGTGTGATCAAAAATAATAAACTCAATACATGTTAACTTATGAATACTTG
Source organism: Cyprinodon variegatus (assembly GCF_000732505.1). NCBI lineage: Eukaryota > Metazoa > Chordata > Actinopteri > Cyprinodontiformes > Cyprinodontidae > Cyprinodon > Cyprinodon variegatus. The sequence continues at coordinate 186,827 of NW_015151466.1, read as the reverse complement.
GTAAATTCAAAAAAATTCTGATCTAGTTGCAAGTGATTTTATTGAATGCTGTCAACCAAGATATAATTAACTTACCAAATAAACAGAATAAATCTGTCTACCAGTTAACTACTAATGTGATAAGTTAAATCTGCAGTGCTGTTTACTTATAATTAAACGCCATGCACAAAAAAAAAAAAAACATATTTTCCTTTTCCTCTGGGAGCTTGCTTATTATTTTTGGATTCAAACTACATTTATTTTGATGAAAAGCAAAGAGGCGGCTTTAAAAAACTAGTAACTTGCATTTGCAAAATGATCCTGCATGTTTTCCTTGAAGAATTTCAGAAGGGCAAGGGAAGGAAAACATTATGCAAAGTAGGTAATAATTTGCTGAAAGCACATTTCCCATTAATAGGACACCAAAATGTAGACATCCTACTAATGAGGCTCCTTCCGATGGCCTTTTGGTTGCTGCCTTAGGTTGTTATTGAAGTGATACAGTGGAAAATGTCTGTCACATATTCTCTGAATGTCAAACCACTTTTCTGCATATGTACAATTGACATAATTAACCAAAGGTATTTAATAACAGTATAAATTATTCTCTTATTTTTAAAACAATATACAACCCATATTGATTTTCCTAAATTAATGCATAGCTTTCTTCAAATTACTAGTATTTATTTACTTTTCAAACAACTTTGCATGTATTAGAAATGCTGCTTTTATTATTTTTTTTTATTTAACAAAATGGCTTTGCATGTTTTAGATTCCCTGTAAACATTCAAACACATCATAACAGATTCATACGTCTGTTTCATACATCTTTTAAACACAGGCTGTTATAAAGCTTTTCTTTCTCAATAAAAATATTCAGGCGACACTAAAGGTAAACCTTTTACCTAGTGCTAAGAGCTCTTGTTAAATCAAATCAAAATTAAATCAGTTTGTTTACATAGCGCCAATTTGCAACACATGTCATCTCACTGCACTTTAGAGAATCGTTTAATCAAATCATACAGACAGACTGGCCATTTATCCTGTTCTATTTTATTTTTATCATCTATTCCATGAATGTTAGTACTGTTGTAACAGGAAACAGGAGAAAATGTGGAAGTGTTCTCATGCCTTTTTCTCTTTCATGGCTCTAACACAGATTGATGGAGTGTGGAGTCAAGCATATTGTACCTCATATCACAGGAAGGTCATCTGTCCACTTCACTTTCACAGACAGGCAGAAGAGAAGGCAGAACACGGCCACACAGTTACTCAAACACAGTTAAATGAAAAATGCACTTTTTAATAGACAACCAAAAATAAACTTATAAGCAGTTATTGACTTAAGGTGAAGTGAAATTGATTTACTATGCTGAGATAAAAAGGGCAGGCAGCTTTTAATTAATACATCTTTAAACAAAAGTGGTTATAAAGTGTTTTTAAATAAGACCTTCATATAATATCATGAAATAAAACAATCTGGGGTTTCAGATACATTCAGTTTTTAACATAATTTTTTATTAAATATATTGTCAAGAGAAAATGAATTCTCTTTAGCGAATTATATTTAAAATTTTTCCAATATTCTTTACATTCCCTTTTAGCTACTCTAAAATCAAGAATATTGACAAAATAGTCAAGCAGTATGGAGTAAAACATGCTGTTTACACTTTGCACTTTAAAGTGCTGAGGTATCCTAAAATCCTCACTGGAACAACAGTGGATAAAGGTGATTTTATCACACAAGTTGCTGTGTTATAAATAAAAAGCAAAGGCAGTTTTGGAGAAAGCATTCCTTCAGTAATATGATTTCAATCTATAATCAAATACTTTCTATTATTTGAATAATGTACAGAGCTGAATATAACTGAATCTACCATTTATTAAAAAGAACTAATTAGGCTATATTTAATCTGCAGACAAATGCGTCTTATATCGGATTTTTTTGCTGTTATTCAAATGAGTTCAGACTAATGAACAGCAGTCTAAATGGCCCAATTCCAATTTGTTTACTGACCAAAAAATCCGATTTGAGCAACCTCCCTATGTGGACTAAATCAGATACTTATCCAAGAGGTTTGAATCCCCTGTGAACGGTCATGTCACATTTGATCCGACATTTGATCCGACTTTTACGTCATTGCCAGAGCACCCAGTAAACATCCACACAGACTTCTAGGCAGTTGCAGTTACTGATTGCTTTGCAGATGGCTGCTGTTTTTTTTGTTACCTTCTTTCTTTCATAATGATGCGGCCATTAAACTGCCATTTTCTATCATTCCAGAGTTTAATAACAACAGAATCCAGCATCCACTATAATGTATTGCTTTGCTTTTTTTTTTCTAGAAAACTTTATTGACACTTCTAGTGAGACTCACACCCATCATTACTTTCAGAAACTACTGTACACTGAACATTGTTTCTTATTTTCAACAGTTGATAATGACAGTATTGTCACATAATATATTTGCATCTGGATCACAGATATTGCAGCGACCAATGCTGAGTTGGGGCGTCATCTACTGAATCTTTATGTCCTATTTTATTATGTTTTAATTTGCTCTATCTCTTTTGTAAATGGGTGCACTGCAAGAAAAGAATTGCCTGCAAGGGATTAATAAAGTAATTTTCATTATGATTCTATAACTAGGGATAAAACTAGTTTTATATTTATGCTGATACTATCACATAAAACCTATTGGCCCATGTCCTTTTTCTCCTTTTATGCATTTGAAAACAGCAAGGTCCAAACTCAAATCAATATATGCTTCCATTGTAGGGAATAAGGGATAGACTATGACAGGACTAAGATTAATTGTGATATATAGATTATTGAATTGAGTGTCAATTAAATTACTAATCAAATAAACATAATTAGGACATACAAATTCTTAAACTTGCCATTTGCAGAGAGAACAACTAAGCCCAAACTATACTAAATCCAGAGCTCTGCCTGATTTGAATTCTATGATTCTATCTGATTATCAAACTACAACTTACATTTCTCCAGTGCCTTAATTCCACCAACATGTACTGTATTGATGACATACTATGTATAATGTTATTTGACATACTATTAAGTTGCCCTGAAATATTTCAGGCAACTACAAGAATGCTTCACCGACATTGCATTAAACAAACACACCACTCCCCTAGCATTGGTTGTATTTCAGAATCAGACATACTTTAATAATCCCAGAGGGAAATTACTTTTGTTACACGTTCCAGATACACAAACATTTATATATATATATATATATATATATATATATATATATATATATATATATATATATATATAAGCATTTGTAAGCAGTAATTCTATGGCTTTCAATTCTGTTGTCATTTGCTCAATCAGTTATGCTTTGTCTGGTTAAAGCTAAACGGTATCGTTAAAATAAAAAAAAGAAACACAACTGCTAACTCTCCCATTTATTTTAGTTCGGACATTTTGCAACACAGGAATTCACATTTTGATGCCTGGCCACTGTTGAGAGCCCCAGGCTCCAAGGGGAGAGGAGAGAAAACATGCAACAGCGCTGAGCTCCAAAACACAGCACTGGTAGTTAGGAAACAATTGAGACTGACTGTAAAGAACAATTTCAAAACAGATTAAGTCCTTTTTTTTAGACGGCATGTTGCTATCGGATCAATTTTCATACCCAACATGCAGTCATGGCTGGTTGTGAAATATATGTCTCCTCTTGCCTGTACTGTGAACTGCCGCTGAATTTTTTTGTTGTACACAGTCTCAAAACATACCAGCTTTATTTCACCCCTGACTTTAGCAAATATAACCCTACTATTAAAAACTGACAAACTACTGCACAGCTTGATTTAAATGGAAGCTGTTATGTTGTGATTGAATGACATTCTCATAAACTGTGTTGATTATGAAACAAGTATGGGATACGTCGAGATTACTGTAGACACATTAATATAACTATAACTATATTTAATAAGTTACAAGATAAAAGTCTGTTTTTTTGTAATTTATATGTTGTTTCCCAACTTTATGCAGGATAAGAGGAAATTTTCAATAAACTGTTTTAAGAGGGTAAAGATTATCAGTCATTTTTCTGCACCAGCTACTAGCAGCTACCAACAGTTCTAATGTGATATAGCGGTACAAAGTTTAAGGATGCAACTTATCACTGTATAATTTCACTAATTCTAAAACCTTGAAGAGTAATGTCTCATTTCAAATGCAACTTACCCAAATGCAAAAGCATAACACGATCCCAGACAATCTTTGCAAAAAGCCACCAAATTTGTCAGTGCCAAGTGGCCCTGAGGGGCAGATCGAAAGTCTTAATTTGACATATTGAGGGACTGACAGTGAACCGAGGGATGCAGCTGGTTATGAGAGATTATTTTGAGGGAGATGGGTTTTTTTCTCCCTTCGTTATGCCCAGTGATCCAGAGTCTTATGGTCCTGTTGCAGTGATACTCTAAACCTGGTGCTTCCAAGAATAGGAGGACAAGGTGACTCACTTATGGCTGAGTTGGATGAACATGTGGCAACTATGATGTAAGTAAGTATCAGTGATGTAAGAACATTAGAACCAATTGAAAATTCATCTGCAATAGCCACCATTCAACCCTACAATGGAAGCACAAAGACAGATTTATTGGGTCCCGATCACGTGCCACAACTATAAAAAAAACACACACACACACAAAACAAAGAAAACTAAATAAAAACCAAAGGGGGAAAAAAACATATTTATCTTCAGATAATATATGTCAAACATTTCTCATGATAGTTCACTTAGTTATTGCACTGGGTTAGATCAGCTGACACAAATATTATGTACCATCTTTAAGCTTATGTTACAAATTGGAAACTTGAACAGTGGTGAACATTGTGCAAATCCCATTCTGTAAAAACGTTTTTGTCTCTATAAATAACAATCTAAAAACTGCTATCACCAGTACCAGAGAGGCCATAGCCTGCATCATTTTAGGTAACTTTTTGGCCCACATGTAGAAAAACACAGGAAGCTGATGTGAAATAAATGGTTTATTGAAAAAGAGTGATTCAGAGAGGCGGTCTGCAAGGTGACAGCAGCTCACTCAAAGGAGTGGAAAGAGGATATTGGAAAGTAAAATACCTAATTTCCAAAGGGGATGTGGTATTTTGTGTAGTAGTTACTATCAGGGAAATTATTTGATTCCAGAGCAGGTTTGCAGGAATAGCTTTGGTTTCATTGTAGGGTTGTCAGACAGTCAGTAGTGTTTACATAGGAGGTACTGAGCCAAGGAACTCAAGCTCAGTCTTTAAAGGTAGACCAGGAATCATTCTACTGGTAACACTGAAACAAGGAAAAAGACAGGAATAGCAAATTGTACACTTTGTACACTATATATATATTTATTTATATACACACCTTCTTTACCAACATTTATTTGATTTTGATTTAAAACTATATTAATTTAAATATTTGGAAAACATGATATACAATGTGGTAAATAATATGATGCTACTGGATGCTTTTGCTTAAGAACACATCTTATGCAAATAGCATACATTTTCTAACAGTTTCTAGGACATGTACTAAAGATATCTGATGTGTTTTACCTGTCCAAACCTTAAAGTAAAATAAAACTTCTAGGGTGATAAAATATATTTTAATCATTCTCGTTACCAAGTCAAAAGTATACACCAACAATTCCTTTATGCTGAGGAACTTGAGAAAAATGGAGAAGTCAATGCAGATTCCCTGACTTTTGTTTTCTGTTTGCCCAGTTCTGCATTAACTCAATCGAAGGTGTGACCTTCAGTTACACCTTAACTAAAGTGTGCACGTAGGTCAGCTTTTAGAGCCAGCAGGGAGAGAGCTGTAGATGAGGAGCAGGCTAACAGCATCCATAATGGATGAGACACATTTACTCTGGAAGGGGTAGAAGGTATAAAGACCTTAAACCTTAAGGCTGGGCGTGCGTATGCATGCTGCACACCATAGTTTGCTGAGTGAGAGAGCTGTAATAAGCTAGAGAAGTTATATGGGAATATTCACAATATAAAGATTTCTGCTTTAAAATAAAGCCATTTCGAGGAATTTGATTATTGCTGTGGCAGACAGAGGACAGAGGAGCTGTCTGATGTGAGCAAACACTGCTCCTTCTCTGCAGTTGCGGCAGTGATTTGTTCTGCTTAGATATTCCTCAGCCAGTGTACCATGTTTAGATTTAAAAGGACATCAAATCAAAAAGTGAGCTGAAGTTTCAAATTCAAGTTTCCTCTTAAAAAAAAAAAAATGTTTAAACTGTTTCTGATGTTGCCATATGTGTGTCTTCAGATATAGATGAGTGTGCAGAAGGCCTGATCGAGTGCCACAACCACTCCCGCTGTGTCAACCTACCCGGCTGGTACCACTGTGAATGCAGAAGTGGTTTCCATGACAATGGGTCCTACCAGCTTGACGGAAGTTCTTGCATTGGTGAGCAGAGTGAGCTAAAATCCCCCTTATCAGGGCAAAGAAAACCAGCCGCACATCATTAGATGTCCATCATCCTCACGTCTATTGACATTTTTTCTTTTTCTGTCTGTTAAGTAATGAAGTATTTATTTCCTCTATGCTCATAACTGCAGCTATGATTATGGCACCTATACAGTTCGCTGCTTGGCTTTTCTTTTATCATTTTCCTAAATTATGTCTTTTTTTTATGTCATTTTAACCTTGCATTGTTGATAGATTTATCTTTCTCAAATTAATGCACATACTAAACTTTCAAAAGTTATTTTTATTTTCGAATGATGCTTAAAAACAGAGAAACTTTGCCTCTAAAAAGCATATTTAAAACACAGAAATATTTCCTTACCATATGCATTACAGGAAATAAGGAATTAGATGTAATAAACAGACTGATAGAATAGCCAAAATGTGTACTTAAGAGTAGTAGAACTTCATCATATTTTTACTCAGGTAAAAGTAAAAAAGTTACCTTTAAAGAAATTACTCAGGTAAGATTGAATACACTTTTTGTAAAAAAAGCTGTTCAAGTACTGTGTGACTGGTTATAATATTTTAATAAATATTTTACAAAGTGATGAGTTTTTGAAGAATAATGTAGAAATAAAGGTGTAAAGAATACTGAAAACTTAGGAAAAAAAATACATACAATGTATAAGAATAGGTTCCTCCAAATGACATGGCTACCTCCGCATATTGAAAATAACATTTAACCAGTAAGTTAAATGTTAAGCCTTGAGTATAAAAAAAGGAAAAAGTGTGTCACTTATATTTGTTTAAAACAAGCTTGTTTTCATTAAGAATAGTTACTGACAATGGATGGAGCAGCGATTGACATTTTACTCAAGTAAGAGTAGTGATACTTTGTGATATTTTTGCTCAAGTAAAATTTTGAATTTCAACGCCCAATATCTATTGCTAAAAGATTTTTTTTTTTTTTTTTTTTCAAAAAGTCACTCAAGTAAATGCAACTGAGTAAATGCAACTAGTTACTACTCACATCTGGTAATAAATGTAGGAATATAATCTATATACTCCATTTACACATTTTACATAAAAAAATAACCATTTATGTTTAAATTTCAGCTAAAATGTCAAATATATTGTTGTGCCATTGTTTTAAAAATCAGCTCCTGAAATTTTTTAACTAAAAAATGTTTTTGGGTGTCACATTCAAATATAAATTCAGCTAACTGTCATAAAATATCTAACCAATCGTACCTTTAAAAAATATGAATTCAAAACTATTTCATTATGCTATTATAGTTTTCTTTGTGTAATAAAATCAATAACATTATATAACCATTGATTATCCCATAGATATTAGAATAACCATAATAAGTGCATATCTGGATCAAACATCCTCACAGCTTTACATTTGTCTCTGTGTAACTGCACCTAACACTTCTTCTTTCAATGTTGGATGAACTTCGAATCTCTAAAACACTTTCACTTCCAGAGGGGCAACTATAATTGGCTTTCTGGGCATTATAAAACCGCTAATTACAGCTGTAACTTTTTCCTCTTCCACCTTCTTGGAGAAGGGAGCTCACATTTAAATAAAATATCTTTTTTAAATTTTGCCATTTTTTGGTGCAGTTTATTGCTTTTAAGGTTATATTTCAATTATATATGATTATATCATTCAGTTATATTTTAAAGGTACAATCTAACAATGCTAATTTTTACAAGGACTCATTTAAAAATGTACAATCTGTTATAAACAGGCTTGGCTGTTCAGTGACATTTAAAGTTCTCATATACCTGCTTGCTCATATCTGTCTCTTACATTAAATGAATATCAAGTACTTCACCTCCTCGCTATATTACACGTGACCTTCGGCTTATATGAGAACAAGTGCTCAGAATCTCTCAAAATCTGGACATTCTTCTTAACAATCCAAGCATGGCAGCTTTGTACTTGTAATGAATGCAGCAAACAGGACTGCTTGACTGAGTGAAATATTTCTGCTGTCAATTAACCTTTGAATCAAAATGCAACATCAGCAGACTGTTCTCATTTATCTACCCGGATGGGAGAGGTATATTCTCAGCCGTTTCAAAATGAAAGTGGTCTAATTTAAATTCTACCAGGTCTGCAAAAATTGACTCAAGCTATGATGGTGCAAGTTTTAGTTTTTGGGTGATTTGGTGAAATGTGTTTAAACAGTAAGGAGCGTTCCAGAGCAGCTGTTTATTTCAACAAAATGTTTCCAAAAAGAAAATATTAAAATACTCTAATGTATTCTCTCTCATTTTAATTTAACAAATTAGATTTACAAGGTGGGGCTTCTTAGTTTTTTGCCTATTTTCAGTCTGTAAGACCCTCACCTGAATGTCCTGAATGCCACATCTTGTAGATCTACATCTGCCAACCTTTTTCTCACTAAGCCTCCTCAGCAGCAAATAGCATCCAAGTTCCTCATTGTGTTCCTATTTGCCTTCCAACCAAGCTGCAACCAACCTCCACCCCCCTCACACCCTGATCCACCTCCTACTCCAATCATCTCCCTTCCTCCTCCACCTCTTCACCGCCAGTGTCCACACCCTGAGGGGAAGACATATCTATTCACATAATTTACCCATTCTATCATCATCAGCAATTCTCAGCTCTACGTTTTCTACCGGGGGGGCTGAGCACCAAAATATTTATGTTCATTCACGTCAATAAACTCTCTAATTGCCTTCTTGTCTCCTTGTAAGTCTTCAGATTGAAATGAGTGCAGGCAGGTCACCTTGGTCCAACTACTAAAAGACTCTGCTTAAATAGACAGAATTTAACTTCCCTATGGTTTCTGTAATAAAACCATGTGCCATGAAAACGAATTATAATTAGTTATATTAGCCTCCTTGACTGGACATGTGCTGGTCGTACTAACAATTTATCAAAAGCCTTATTTCCCATCGCACTGCCAAGTGTTAGGCTTTAGGCCATCCAAAGAAATTACAGTAAAACCAGATATTTCCAACTCTGTAATGTCTTCTAAATGGCCTGCCATGTGTCAATAAAGCATGTAATAGCAATTTGTATCAAGATAGTAGAATTACAGCAAAGCTTTACCACTTGGTGTAATAATGTGGATTTTTTATGTTACTTAGTTTGCATGAGTGAGACAAAACAGGACGCAGTAATAAGGCCTTTTTACATTATTTAGGTACAATGGCTAATGTTGAAAAGTCTTATTAATTAAATAAATAGTACAAAAGATACTAATAGTTTGTCTATTACAAGGGCATGTTTCCAAACCAATTTTAGTATTCTATTAAAAGTCATTATTGTCATGAAATAAGGGTCAACAAAAAGCTAGCCTACCTGTCATTGCATTTTAATACATAATAAAAAAAACCTCCTTGATAACTGTGTTGTTTTCCAAATCTGAAATGGTCCCTGGCTCAAAAAAAATAAATACACAAAATGAAATAGAACTTTCTATCCAGTCACTATTGAAAGCCACGTTATGGTTTAATGGTATGAAGAGATGCTACTTTGGATAAAGATTAATCCAGATTTCCACACAACTGATACTGTAAAATATACAATTTCATATAAGCCAGACTGCTCATCTTTTGGGGTTTGTTTTTTGGTGAGTTGATAAATTCTCTGCATACGTAAGCATCGTTTATAGATGGTGGATTTATGGAAGTACTTCTTAAATGTTGTGACAATCACCAAATAATAATAGTTCTTAGTATCTTAAAACTATTCCTGCTCTTATAAAAATTAATTCACCTTAACGGATGGAAACCTTTGTGAGTCCAACAGCCTACACTGCTTTATGATTAATTCAGCAAATAACTAGTTGACCACTTGATTACTCATAAAACATTTAACCTTCTTCCTCAGATCAAAGAAAGTGTTACCCCATCCTTTTCAATCATCCTGCACCATACAAAAAACGACTCTTCAAAAGCAACAAACAGACTTTAAAGATGTGACTGGACTGCCACACATTTGACAGTAAAAGCATCCCTGGAAAGATAAAAAAAGAAACTGATGGCAGCTTAAGTCTTAAAGCTTTTTTTTTTTTTTTTGAAGTAACAACTCAGTGAGTTAGGCATGAAAGGACTGTCCACTTTTTCACGAAAGTTTAACCTGTCTGAAATCTGTTATCAGTTCCCAGAAATAGAACATTTTACAGATAACACTATTTATCCACCAGTTCAGAAAAAAATGTTTTATTAACAAAAATAATCTTTACTGTGATACATGCTGCTCATGCATTAGCAGATAAAATCACATTGTTTTACGTTGTCCTTCACTACTAAGGTGAGAACCAGAGCAGCTGCCAATAACTGTTTTACAGCTTTAACTAAAAGCTGCCTCCTCCCATGTTTATCATGCCTATCCCTTTAGGGGGGCGACAGGTGGCTGTAATAAACAGATTGTGAATAAAGATGATGATAACATACCGTAAATTCCCATTGTCGCTTTAAAAAGACAGGATGCCTGCCTCATTTTCTCTCTTTCTGTAGTGTACACGACCTCTCCATATGGACTGCCTCAAGACCTAAGAAGGATACATAATTTAAATACCCAAATACAGAGCTTTCTGATGCCTTCTAATTACACACATCTGTCACATGGATTTACTGGCTTGTGTCTGGTGTTATTATTGTGTAGTGTTTCTTTGTGCTCATGTATTGTGATGTTTTAACATAGGATTAGAGCTTTCATGTGTGACAGTACACTTGGGTGTGAGTGAAAGTTTCACGTATGGTTGCCTCGGCTCAGCTGCTCCATCCAAGGGGCTTTTGTGTTTGCTGTTTACAGCCTATATGTAGGAGTAAGCCTCATCTGCAAGCAGAAGCTTGTGGCTAAATCCAGTGAATGTAACATGAAGAGTATTAATCCATCACTAGCAGAGGTACAGTATATCTGAGTGGCTGATGGGGATTTCATTTAACGTATGCAAATAGCCTGTCGGAGGCACAATAAATATGCTGCTGAGCTTTTTTCCTCTCTGTCCCGCTCAAGAAGAATTGATAGTGGAGCCAATTAGGGGGCGCATTCAGTGGTGTCACAGTGTCTTGTTTGCAGCTGGTTTGACAAGTATGTCCCAACTCAACCCAGAGAAGGTTTGCTTGCTGGAGACCACTTATGATTTTCAGGAGAAAAAAAATGTAGGTTTGGATGCACAAGTTTGAATTGAAAATGGATTTAGCTCCACACAGGCTCAACATTGTTAATGCAAAATAAGGCCCATCATAAACTCTAATAAGGCAGATTACCTGTGTTGCTGCCCACCATGAAATAAGTTTCCAATTTCCATGACGGAGTGGGTGCTGAAAAAGAAATAAGATCCTTCTTTAAAATCAGCTCAACATAAATATGCAGCTCCACTCATGAAAAAGTTACATGCCTTCTGGAAAAGGTTTTATAGCTAGATGAGCCAAGGTGTGGACAATTAGATCCCATAGATGAGGAGTTTGTCTGGAGGAGTAAACAGAATAAGATGAGGACTATGCATAAACTCATAACTGTAGCTGAAAAGTTAACTTGGACACACACCAGATTATGTTTTTAAATGCTATCTGTGATTATCCCCGACTTTAAACTTACTGAAAATGGGTTTAATATATTAAAATACATTAATACAAGCAAACCAACCAGTTGAAATGAACATCATTAAGTCTGTGAAGATGACCAGTCAAATATGAGGCCAGAATATTTAATATATGGTGGGTGACATCCTGCCAAAATACCAGTGGGGGGCATCTGAAAGCTTTACTTGCAGTTCTGGTATTTTTAAATCCATTAAACTTGTTTTGGGCATGATTTGAGTCTGAAAAAGAGAGGCTCAAATAAATTATTAAAAAACTAAAATTTAATGAAATCATGTTATAAGTATATTTTATCTCTGGAACTATTTTAGAGATACCTAAACCTTTCTTTGAATTTCTTCTTTTAAATAAGGAAGTTTAATTTGTTTAAAAAAAATAAAATGAAATAAAAACTAAAAACATAATAAACTAAGAAAATGTATTTCTTAATTTTTGGAAAGTGTGAAACTGGAAAAAAGTGGAGAAAATCATCTGTGGCATAAAATGTTCTTGGTCATATAGGGGGGTAAAGCCAGAAGCCAAAATGTATTGATGTGCTGTACGACAGCATTTATTATCCGACCACTTAAGAGTGATTCACTTTAAGCTTGCCTGAATATGGTAAAGAAAAATACAGGCAGATGAAACAATTTTGAGACTGTTTTGTTTAGTCTAATTTGTACCAATTTGGTAACTGAAAGTTTAAAAAGATCAAATCCTCTAGATTGCGTGATAGAAATGTAAAAGAACTATGCAGAGAAACAGGCAGAAAGAAAACTGCTTTAATGGGCTCACAGTCATGTGAGATAGAAAGAAATTGACTTGCTGGCATGTTTTGCTCAACAAAGACAACTAATAAACAGGAACCTATTTTCTGAGGGATTTCTTTTTGTTTTGGGTCCTTTGTTTAAGCAGCACCAGCAGTGCGCTGTCAGCAGCATTATGGGGGTGATTAGAGGCAGCAGCTTCTGGCAGAGAAGAACAGAGCTGCTGTCAAAAGGCCTTTGGTCCTTTTTTTCTTTCTGAACAGCTCACATTTAAGGGGGATAAAGAGAGTAAAATGCCATGGTAAAAGTTAAGGAGGGGCTTTCTTTACCCTGGGGCTATGAAAACTAGATGAAAATATCATCCACCTCTTCTCTTTACGGGTTTCTTATTTTGGTCTCTTTGGGAATGGAAAAAAAGAGCTGACAGAACAGGGCCTTTGATGACTCAGCTAAATCAAAATTTGATGTTATTACAATATGCAAAGCATAATCCATATATATGAGAACAGGATGCAACATAGGACTATATAGATTTATTTAAATGCATATCATTCTTTTTCTAAATTATATAGAATGCTGACCAAGGTAGCAGTGACATGGTTTTATCTGGCATAGGTAAACTAAGTTGTAATTATAATGCAATTAAAAATTATGGATCATAGAGACCACTAAAAGGCTGTACATGTATGAATAAATCATGCAGTTAGAAATATAGAATTAAAAATGAATGGGTAAGAAAGATTCATTTAAAATACCACAGCCTAAAGGCAGAAGCTGGTGACACAGTTGAAACTTTTTTTCTTTAACACAGGCACAAAGAAATCCCTCTATGTGGTCTAAATATTTTTTTATAATTTAACAGTATAATAGCATTTAAACTCACATAGAGAAAAGCTGCAATTAGAAAAGTTCAATTCAATTCCGTTCATTTATACAGCGGCACTCTGAGGCACTGCACAATTTTTTTTTTTTTTATTACAGGAAAACCAGCTGATTGCATGGACTCATTGACTCTCTGCAATCTCTCACACGGAGTATGCATGCAGCGACAGTGGAGAGGAAAACTGACTTTAACCAGGGAGAAACCTCCAGCAGAACCAGGCTTAGTGTGAGAAGCCATCTGCCAAGGCCGACTGGTGTTCAAAGAGATAGAAGCAGATATACAGAAATTGACATTAATTAAAATATTTCTTTGGCACTCGGGGTTAGAGTAGTTTTATCCCCCAAAAAGAGTGCCTCGGCGGGACCCCCACACCAGGAAGTGAAGGGATAGAAATTATGGTAGAGAAAGGAGAGAATGGTTACGGCATGTGGTAGAGGGAGAAAATGATGGCCAACCACCATCAGTCATTTGCTCAATGTGTTTACGTTGAGGCTAAGAGAGCTTTGAGCAGGTAACAAAGAGGAGAGATGTGGACAGATGCAAGGGCCTGAGAATTAGAAGCGTCTGTGGTTCTATTATAGGTTTGTTAGGCTAAAGCTGGAGGAGACTTACCTGAAAAAAGGAATACAGTTGTCTTCCCCCAAAAGAGCGTCTGGTGACAATTACAGAAGAGATGTGCTGATGAAGTACTGAGTGTCGAGGTGCGTTGAAGATGCAAACAGTATTGAGAGGCGCTGATGATGTTGTGAAAATGCTGCTAAAGTGCCAGGAGGAAAAGGGCTGGTGATGCCCTGAGAGGAAAGATGCACTGA
>NW_015151466.1:140019-171876 GCF_000732505.1 Cyprinodon variegatus | reverse complement strand
GTAACGAGATACATCTAAAAAAATGTTTTTCCTTTTTTTAGAAATCATAACCTAGTATGTAGATTTAATACATTTAGAGTAAGTAATTTATATCTTAATTTATTATAATTTTGATGATTATATGCTAGCGGTATTAAAACCCCAAATATTTTGTATTTGAGAAAGTTAAAATTAGTGTAAAGCTGATTTTTGGGTGCATGTAGGGTGATGCCATGATCAGCTGATTAACTTAGAACACCTGCAAATGTTCCCTGAGCCTTGAAAGCCTGCTACACACATACAAGTGTACAGGTTGCTGTGTAGCAGTCCTAATTTGATGTATATTGCATCCATCTGTACAGCTCCTCTTATTTTGAAATATCACATGCACAAATTATATTTGCATATTATAGCTATCAATCCTGTTTATTTATGTATGAGGCCTTATTTTCTGTCTTTCAGACATTGATGAGTGCATTTTGCAGACACACACCTGCTGGAACAATAGTGTTTGTGTGAACCTCCCAGGAGGCTATGACTGCATGTGCACATCTGGTCCAGGCTGCAGCGGTAACTGTCCACAAGAAGACGTTATAAGACGCAATGGAGAAGATTGGAGACCAACCTATGATCGTTGTGCTGTTTGCTCATGCAAGGTAAAGAAGCAAATGGATACAGTATCAATGTTTTCTTGTACAACTGATCTTTTTTTCTAAATAGGTGATTTAAATTTCTTTGTATAACTCATTATATTATGTGTGTTCAGCAGTATACAAAGAATGTCAAAATCTTAGGTTTCAAATTTCTTTTAATAAAACATAAAGGATATTGTATTTAGGTTAGCTGTTAGTTTACTTAAAAACCATCAGTTTACATTTATGTTTTTGTAGAGAGAGAGAGAGAGAGAGAGAGAGAGAGACTGATTTATTTCGTCATTTTGTATACGCGAGTGTATTTTTTTAAAGTCAGACCTTTAATAATTTACTACTATTTTAAAAGTCGATAGTGCAGATTTGTTTTATTGTGAGTCACCAGGAAGTCAACACATTTGGAGGCACATATTTTCAGACAGGGTAAAAGTTTGGTGCTGCTGTTTTTTTAGAAAGAAAGAAAGAGAGAAAGAGAGAGAGAGAGAGAGAGAGAGAGAGAGAGAGAGAGAGAGAGAAAGAAAGAAAGAAAGAAAGAAAGAAAGAGAAAGAAAGAAAGAAAGAAAGAGAAAGAAAGAAAGAAACAAAGAAAGAAACAAAGAAAGAAAGAAAGAAAGAAAGAAAGAAAGAAAGAAAAAAAGAAAGAAAGAAAACACTCTGTTTGAAAGTTACTGTTCTGATATCTCATAAAAGCTTACTGCACTTGCACATCCACCCTAACCCCTAAATTCCTCAATCACTATATACAGCAAGGACTTTATAGTGAACTCAGTCAACCTAGCGTTCAGACAGATGATCACTTCCCCGTTGGTCTACTGTGCGGTGCCTGTGCAATCTTTGTTATTAGTTGCCGCTGTCGGGTAGCAGCAGTCTATGGTGACAGCTGGATTCTGTGACAGCAAATCCCATAATGCTTTGCGAGGATAGCTCTCCTCCCTCTCTGGGATATATCAAGCATTCTGGGATATATCAAGCATTCTGGGATATATCTGTCTCTTCTGAGGCCTTTCTTCTCTTCTCATACATTTCGTAGACACTTTTTCTTTTACGAAACTCTGCCATTTTCAAAGTACCACGTTGAGAAAGATGAGCTTCAATGGCTGTCTGAAACTGTACCTCACCACAGATATACGCCTGAAAGTGCGCTTCTGCAGATCAAGATAGCTAACAGGACTAGCACATAGGATGGCCTTACCTAAACATATCACCAGAATGATTGACAACTAGGATGACCACTTATTTAGATGATCCACCTGGAAATAAAAGATCATCCTCTATACCTTTAACCAATAATTCAATCTGGAAGATTCTTCACCATTACAACTGATGATGTAACTGTTCCAGTCCCAGCCAATCATCCTAGGACCACACCTCCTCCGAAGCCAATCATCTTTCAGAATCCCCCACAGTTTAAGTGGATCATTTCATTTCAAGTGGAACGCATTGTCACTCTGTTTGAGAGACAACCTTGACTCTGTTAAGTAAGCAAAATCTTGAAAATTTATGCAGGAAAGTGTTGTCATTTTCCCATATATAAGTATTAATTTGGTTTCTTTAACAGAGGTAGCTACAAGTTTAACTCTTCCTAGTTGAAATGTATAGAATTCTAATTAATATATGTATTTTTCCAGTACAATTTATATCTTCATTCTGCACCATTCTAAATATTCTGTGGAGTTTTTTTTTTCAGAAATGTATTGTTTGGATGAAAAAGGTGCAGCTTTTTGACCCTTTAATCTTTGGATTTTCACATTGTTGTCAACGTAAAAAAGACTGCTGGTCAAATAAATCATGATCTGAATTTTTATCTTTAGTTAACCTGGCAAGCTAGATTAACTATGTCTAGTTTTCAGGATGAGTTTTACAGGTTATCACTCTGGGAATCCTATGATTTAAACTGTTCTAGGAAAGCAGGGACATTCGGCAGATGTTCTTGGCTAAGGGATACCCACTTAGCAAAGTTTGGTCAACAACAATAATAAAAAGCACCAAAGGCATCAGAAAAAACCTAAAATATACGCTTCAGTGCTCCTGCTGTTTCTCTTTCAAAAAATTAAATTGTGCATCCTGACAAAACCAATGTGATAGCAGCAGCTATATGTGCATTCTGTTGGGATTTTCTTGTTGACTGTACCCAGTTTGGGTCGATCTCAAATCTGAAGCTGGACAAGATGATGTCTAGTGTGTTTGAGAGTGCAAAACTACTGCAAGAACTTAGCTTGCAGGTAAGGTCAATTATTGTCAGTTCTAACCCAAATCTGCTAAACACCTCCTCTTAACTGGCAATAGCTAATATTTTCTATAGAGATCTGTGATCCAACCAAATAAATCAAGTGAAATATTTCTGTCTAACATCATAGAGATATACAGCCCCCACCCACGAGTTTATCATTGCATTACAGAGTGACAAATATTTGCAATAGCTTAATGACTTCTTTCTGTGCTCAGGAGTCATATTTAGGTAGAGCACAGTAGCTGCAGGAAAGTAAGATATTGATCACATTTGTCTTCAGAAAGGGAAGAGCCAGAGATTAAGATTTATATAAAACTGAGGAAAAAGTTGCTTGAACTAAAGTGATGGCTGGGAATAAGTGTTCCAAGGATGTCATACAATTTAAGATTTCCAACACATCACCTGTTAGTTTTCTACTCTGTGGTCCAAATGTAAAGACCTATTTCTGGTTGTAATGGCTTTGGAAATGATGCTTCTTTAAAATAGCTTTTCAGTCCGGGTATTTTATAATCATAAAATACATGTCACATTGCCCTACCATGTTGATTACCTACTTATCTGATCACTCTCACATTTCTGTAGCTGTATCTTATATATCAGGGGTTCTTAAAGTAGTAAAGAAACACAACATTTAATCATTTTACTAAGTTTACTTCTTTCTATCCAAAATATAGCAAACCAGTTAAGCATGAGAATAAGAAGCGCAAACAGCTAAACAAATTAATTACTCATGCTAATTCATCGTAGCCTTAAAAATATCTTTGCAACAGAGATTTTTTTGAGGTTGGTAAACAATAAATAATTGAAAGAAGGAATTCTGTAGTTTTTACTGTTTCAAATATTTAGTAGGGTTATCAGATTTTGAAGTCTGGCTTTGTTATTTAGCCTAACTTAAAGGTATACAGGATGATCTTTTATTTCCAGATGGATCATCTAAATAAGTGCTTCTCCTAATTGTCAATTCTTGTAATATGTTTATGTAAGGCGGTCCTCATGCTCGTCCCCATTTTCACTTAGTGGGAAAATTGCAAATCTTCTTTTTGGAAACTAAGTTTGTATGAATGATGCAAATAACTTTTAAACAGAGCATGCACGAGGAGAAATGGGCTTGTGCCTGCTCTTGTATGCATTTAATAGACGTACCCTCTTAGGAGTGGGTACAAGGTTGTGCATGTACTTTTTTTTTTTTTTAAGTGGAGAGGGCAGGTCTTTTAAAAAATTTGCGAAACTCCTCCACAACACCTTTAAAACTGGAATGAACTGTTATATTCTCGTTTACTATTCAATTTTAAGTTAAGAAATTGTGACTTAGAAATTAAATAAGAAAAGCAAAGTTTATCTATATCAGTTGACTGAATTTTAAGCACCAATGGATCTTATAGTGTGTTTTTCTTTTTTCCTTCTTTATGAAGAAAGTTTTAATTCTACTGTGCTACTCTCAGCATGGTGGTTCTTGGACACCAAGTACATAAAACAAATGTGTCCTAGAGCTCTGCTATAGATTGTAAGTGTTAAACAACTTTACTAAACATTAGCTTGTAGAAGTATTTAGCACTTGAACTTTTATAACTTTTTGTCTTAACACAATTCTTAGCCTCTGTGTATTTTTATTTCGATATTATCATCTATCATGGAGTTGTTTATAATTCTAAGGTTGCGATTTTGACCTTAGAGTATTTACACTTTAGAGTATTTATCCTCAGCTTGAACTATTTAGCAAAAAAGAATAAAAAAACTTGTCATTTCCTTAATGTGCAAAGCTAATAGACAAATTAAAAAAACTTCGCTGGTGTAACTGCAGACATGTCAGTTTATTTAGGAAGAGTATTGTCAGGGAGGCCAAATGGATCTAAATGGCAAACTTCAGTAAAAACCTATGCAAAGTAATTATAATGAGAATAAAATGAAGGCAGGTTGATACAATTTAAATATGTTCCAAAGAGCAAAGACAGCAAGATGACACCGATGTCAAACTTTTAACAGAGTAAAGAGAGATACACAATATGCACACTATATTATTTTACATATCCAATATTCACTTCATTATGATTTTATAGACTACTTCCTCTGTCCCAAGAAATTCAAATAAAATATACTTTTAGAATCAAGAGGAGAAATACAAAAAAAATAGGTTGAACGGTTTAGATATTTTCTTAATTTTAAAATTGTTTTCTAAAACCTTTAAATAGGACACACTAAGACCCTATGATGTATTATAATCATTAAGCTTAGCATGCAAAAAAACAACAACTTGTAAAATAAAATCTTTAAAAGACCTTAGGCTAAAAAAAAAAATAAAAAAATTAAAGAAAATTATCAAAATGATCAAATAGATAATTCGGGTTTTTTTTTTTTTTATCCTTTCTTATTAAGGTTGTTGTGGACAAGTGTTTCCACAATTTTCGCCAACACAGCTATACAGGCTTCATATGCAGGAAGTCTCACTTCTCTAAGTGTTTCACTAAGAGGTGCTTTCCATATATGGTCAGGGCTCTAACTGTAAAGACCAAGGCCATCAGAAATGGCACCACGTAACAGAGCAGTTACCATAGCAGGGCAATATGGATCCATAAAACCCTCACCCTGTCCTGGCCTTTTAATGACATGCAAAGTGTTTTTAGGGCCATCGTACATTTTCTAACGGCTTTTTTATGTAACAGTTTTACATCTATGTAACAAAATCTTCCTGGTGCCAGACAGGGCCGGCTGTGCGCAGTAAAATGGATCATAAAATGTTCTTTTTCCAGGTAAAGCCGGACAGTTGTAGCCGGCGATTCAGGGACAAATGAAAGTTGAAGTTCAGAATGATTTAGATGCTTTTGACATAAATAAAAAAAAGTAATTTTTTTTTTTATCATTGCTTCACTAAAAATCACCTTTGTCTGATTTAACAGCGAGGAAAAAAGCAGTATATATACAGTATATCAGCCAGAAAGAAAATGAGAAAAAAAAAAAGAATAACAACTTTTTAAAATTATTTTTGAAGTATGTAGTTTATTATTTTGAAAAATCCATCCATCCCTTTTCTGTTATGCTTAATCCCAATTGGGACCGCAAGGTGTGGTACACCCTGGACAGGTCGGCAGTCCATCACAGGGCAAAACGGAGACAAACAGGACAAGCCGGAGTACCTGGAGAGACCCCACGCATGCTCGCGGGAGAACATGCTAACTCAATGCAGAAAGACCCCAGGCCGGGAATCGAACCCAAAACCTTCTTGCAGTAGCTCATTTTGACAAATTTAGATATAAATCTATTTCTATGTGGATTTTACTCATTAATTAGTTTAAAGAGTCCAAGTACTTTATTTTTTGGTCATTTATTTTCAGTTTCATATTGTATGTAAATATCTGCCATGTGTTGCATTCAGAACTGTATTAATATGGATGTTACCACTATAACCCTTGTTGCACAGGATGGACAGACCTTTTGCAGGAGGAGACCCTGTGACTGTGCAGACCCAGATGAGGACCTGTTTTGCTGTCGTAGTTGTGACAACAGGCCGAGCAGTCAGTGTCTTGACCAGAGCGGACGAACGCTGTACCGCAGTGGAGCGTCTTGGCTGTACGGTTGCCAGCAGTGTCGCTGCTTGGTGTGTATATAAGACAACATGTATATGATTTACAGAACATATTAAGGTTCTGAATGTGTGCATCTTTCATTTAAATATATAATAAATATATATCCTGATATCATTCACTAATATTCTGTTCATCTGTCTGTGAAGGCTAAGATAATTGCCTAATTTCTAATAGAAGAATGTCATTTTATCTTTTTCCTTTCTTTTAAACTTGTCCGTGTCTCTGCAGGAAGGGGAGGTTGATTGCTGGCCTTTAGTTTGTCCCGTATTATTGTGCGAGTACACGGCAGTGGCAGAGGGGGAATGTTGCCCACGCTGTGTCACAGACCCCTGCTTGGCTGACAACCTGTCCTACGACATTCGGCAGACATGCATGGACCCCGCAGGCGTCACTCGCCTCAGTGGGGACACATGGCATATGCCCAAGTCACCCTGCACTGTCTGCAAGTGTAAGGTAGGTCAATGCATCAGCAATTACCATGCAGCTCCTTTTCAAACCCAAAAAACAAAATGTTTTAAAGGATGACAAGGTTTTTACAACTTATAATCCTTCTGAATGTGATACATTTTAAAGTTAAACTTGTTTTAGTAATGCTGCCAAACAGATCTGCCCCCTGCCACATAATGACTACATTACAAACAATTTCCATTTAACTACGTTCAGTTATTTTCCTGTTCACATAAAGCAAAGCCATTATACCCTAGCCACTTGCTTACTTCTGTGCTTACTGTGTTGTTATAGATTATTCTGTGTTAAAAGAGCGGCGTAGTCAATGTGTCTCATTGCCATTTGAGAGGGAAAAAGCTACTAATGTCAAGCTAGAGCCAATATTGCTCTATTTAGCAAGATAAAATGTCTTCATATAACGATAAACTAAACTGAGTGTGAAACAGTTTTTCTATTAAGTATTGAATATTTTTTCCTCTAGAGAAAAAAAAATCTAGTTTTGTATAAACAGGCGCTTTTAATTTTTTCTCAGTTTTGTATTAAGAATACAGTAACATACAGATTTCCGCATTCACTACAACCAAAGTTGAAAAGGCAAAGTAATCTTGACCTGCTGAACCAAAATAACACAAAAAACAAATTAATAAATCAGAAAATAGTCAAGATCTATTCTTAATTCTAATCCCTCCACTACATAATTTTAGTTCCATAAAATTTGTCTGCTTTGAATCCTATAAGAATTTTACTTTGTTCAAACATTAAAAAACATAAACAAACAGTGATGCTCTCTGCTTTTTAGGTCTGAAAACACATTGACATAATTCATTTTTTTCCAGTCACTTCTTGTTTTTTGTTGCAGATAACTGTTTTAGATTAGATTTAGATCAAAAAAATCTTAACAAATCTTAACTGAACTTGTTTAACATACATCTTGGATGCATAGCCATCTTTGTCTACTCAGACTAAATGATTTGCATACCTTCAAATTACCAAGAAAAAAATCTGGAGGCTATCATCCGTACTCTCAAGGCATACTTGTCTGTTCTTAAGGGCTATACTGAAAAGGCATTCAGGTTTTATGAAAAGATTCTTGCAACCTCTCAGGAGTCTTTGTCAGTTCTGAGGGCTTTCACTAAAGCAACTTGTAGTTGGAGCGCTGCTGTATTCAAGCACATGGAGGCTCATCTTAAGTAGAACATTCTGAGTCAGATGCAAATCACTGACCCACCTGTTAGTGTCCTTGGTCTTTGTTTGGTGTGACTAATAACTAAAATTATAATTTCTATATAACTTTAAAACTTTGCTTGGATGTTTCATCTACAAGTCAAAATACTTTTTTTACAGAGTCATTTCATTCTTACAGTAGTTATCTTATTTCTTACGCTTTAAGTCTATGAATATAGATATCGTCTTTGCCATCTACTTACAGTAAAGAGATAGACCAGTTTGGTGTTACTTATAACCCCTCTTGCAATTTCATAATTTCTTCCTCTAAAACACTGCATTGAAAGGCAGAAATCAGTCTCTTCAAATAAAAGCTATTGATTGAATAGGAAATGCAACTTAAAGGAATAAAAAAAAATATCCTCGGTTTAATATTTCCAAAAAATCAAGGAATACA
This sequence comes from Cyprinodon variegatus, assembly GCF_000732505.1. Lineage (NCBI taxonomy): Eukaryota > Metazoa > Chordata > Actinopteri > Cyprinodontiformes > Cyprinodontidae > Cyprinodon > Cyprinodon variegatus. The sequence continues at coordinate 163,368 of NW_015151466.1, read as the reverse complement.
AATACTTTAAAAGTAAAGAAAGGGGCCCGATTTAAGATATCAACCAAGAAAACCTAACTAGGGATTACTGTACATGCAAACATTCTCCTGATAATGAACTAAAAATGCAAAGAAAATTAGCCCACTAAATACTAAGTCAAACATGCATAACTAAAATTAGGAAACAAATTCAAGCCAACATATGATAACTACACAGCAAAATGGTAAAATTAAAGCACAAAACAAAATACAAAGATTTTTACCAATCATTAAAATGGAGTCCTTTGCTTCCATCAGACAGACGTACTTCTCCACTGCCTAGTGTTGCATTAGAAAAGATCTTCATCCATTTCTTTCAATCTCAGCAAAGAAGGAAGATCTTTAATGATCCAGAAAACATGGGCTGTTTACTAAATGTCAGCAAAGGACAGCTATAAACCAGTGTGCTGGTATGAAAGAAACTATTCAGTTAATACTAACACAGAGAAATCACAGAAGAAACCCCAACATTGTCTTTTGAATAAATTTGAACACAACATAATACTTTTATGACTAATGGTATTGTGTTTGTCTCAACCTTGGATAAGTGGATAATTGATATTAATGCTCATCACAGAATGCCAGCAGTTCAGGCAATGGGATGTGTTCTTCATCTACAAGGCTGTTGATGTTAAATTCGGAGTTACCATCTCCATAACATAAAAAATTTAGTCTTCTTAGGTAGCAATGCTTCACTGTCTGTACTTAATAATAAACATGTATAATGAATAGCAAGTATGCATTATTTAATGCCCTTTCTACTGTCTTGTCTTGTCATGCTGTGTTGTTCAGAACGGGAAGGTGTGTTGCTCTGTGGATCTCGACTGCCTTCAGAACAATTGATACCCTTCCCTTTTCTCCTCCTCTCACAACGGGACTGTCACACGGCCTCCTCCATCAGACAAATTTCCCTCTGGATTCATAAGAGAGACTCGCACAAGAACAAGTGCATGACAGTGTGTGCACAGGAAACACACACCGGACAGACTTTGGGTGTCGAAGTGGCACCTTTGCGCCACAAATCTGATGATGAGCAGCGAGCAAGTATGTGTGACTCAGGAGAAGACTGAGGTCATCGTCACGCTAAGTCAGTGTGTAGTGTTTGTGTCTTTCTGTTTGTCTTTTTTCTTTTTTTACTTTAATGTCTTAAGAAAATGCGTGCAAACTTAACCAACCAAACAAGGGCACCAGCTGATCACATGCTTTAGTGCTCCATCCCTCTATATTTCCTGATTTTTGGCTCACTTTCACTTGGTCATCTTAAGAAAGATGTCACAAAACGTATATTACTGTTGTAACAAAAACAATCCGTTAATTTTCAATCTTTTGTCTTAGAGAAAAGGTGTTGTTTTAGTACAATATAATATTACATAGGATCAGTCCAGCACTAAGATTTCCTGCTGATGGCTTTCCAAATTGGGAAATATTCTTTTATGCAAAGTAATAAAAAAAAAAACACTTTAGACATTGCTAAACTTCTTTTAAAAACATAAAAAGATTGTGATATGGAGGTCAAAACTTCCTCATACACCCATAGTCTCCATTCTCAGATTTTTTTGTTCCATCTTTCCATCTTAGAAAATGTACTGTATTCCATGTATTGCACACATATTTTTTCCTCCTGCAATTTCCTTTTTTTTTTTTTTTGGTTGGCAGCTCCACATTACAGTGTGGAAATAACTGAATAAATAAAGTAGTTTAAGAGCTTTTTCTTTTTATAAAGTTATATATTTTGACCATGCATTTTGTATTTTAGTCAATATTCCTTTGAATAAGCTTAAAAGTGTTACTCAGTTATCTACTGATAATAGATATAATGTATTAGTGCCCTAACAGGTGATGGTGAACATTGAGATCTGTTCACTTAATGTTAATGAAAAGCCAAAATCAGAACAGGGCTCCTTCCTCAAAGTTTTAACCCTCCGTACTGTGGCATAGTTTCCTTATTCCTTCACATTTCTGCCTCAAATATCTTCCACCAGGATCACTGTCATCTCTCTTGGATGAAGATGATGAGCAGATGCTAACATTTAACCAAAAAACTCTCATTATCCAGACAGTGTGATGTATCACAACCACTTCTTTCAAGTCGGAACAAACACCAGCCCAAGCTGTTGATTAAATCACATCGGCTAGTGATGTGCTGGACCTCCTCTGCGTCTCCCAGGGCTCTGCTGCCTCAGCACCATATGGCACAAAGAATGGCAGGGGGACAAATATAAGGAGAAAATAAAAAGAAAGCTGGAGAGAGGGGGGTGATTAAAGCCATGTCACGCAGCCCTGGATTTGATTATGCCAAGAGGTCACCAAGTGTTGAATCTGTTTACAGACATCAAGGCTTAATAAGGCAGCACAGTTCAGTGCTTCCTCTGCTGCAGTTCTGACACCTTATTGCGTTCCTTCTTCACTTCTATGCTTTGGAGCCTTTCTCTAGTCTCATCAGGTTTGTTTGCAGATTATCATTGTATTATCTAAAGTTTGAGTCTTTTCTATTGTATTTTATTACAGTCAAGAAGAGTCACTCAGCTGCATTTGTGACTAAAATTCTTCCTTCCTTGAAGGTTTCCATTTACGTGCAAAGGCAAGCCTTAGTAGGTTCCGAGTTGCTTTCCATTTTAGACCATTTATTTAACAGTGTTTGTTAGATATCAAAAGCTTGAGATATTGTTTTTTTGACATCTCCCGGCTTTAAGCAACTCCGCGACACACTTGATCTTACTGGAGTTTACTCTTGTCTTGCTCACTGAAGTTTAAAACAACTAATAGTAATGTCAGACCACTCAAAAGAAGAGTTATATGTCAATTGGAAATTCATCTTTTTTTTTTATTTAATTTTATTTACTAAATAGGAGGACTGTGACGGAAAAGGGTTGCAATGGGTTTATTTGAGGGGTTTCAAACATAAAGGGTCTGATTGCATGTGAACATTCCCATTGTCATTCATATCTGGATTATTTTTTTACTTCACATTAAGTCAATTTCTGTTGGCCTATCACATACAATCTTAAGACAATATATGATAATGTAACAACACATGGAAGTTGGTAATTTTACTAGGTAAAATAAGTGAAGGTGACTAACTTTTTTTTATCGGTTTCTCTGAGCAACGTCATTCATTCATTCATTCATTCATTTATTCATTTGTTCATTAATTTATTCATTAATATAACTTGGAATTAAATATAGGAACCCACTCCATTTGGCTTCTGCTTATCCCTTGTAGTTACAAGAAAACGGCCTGGCTGCCATTTCACTAATGACCCATGGATGCTGCTGTGTTTTCCAGTTCACCATTTTGGATATCACCAGCATGTTTGTCAGTTCCTGTTATTTTATAACACAGTATATGTTGTAAAAAGAAAACAAAATTGTGCACAAAGCGCACACACAAGGGAATGCAGTTAATGTGAACTATGTCTATGAGTTAAAGGCAGAAATTTGTACAAAATTTGAATTAGACGATTTCTCTGTTGACTGATTTGATATAAAGTGACTGTTGTACTTCACTGTTTGTCTTTGTGTAAATGTTTTACATACTGACAAATTGAAAAATATATTTTTGCTTTCATAGACAAATCTTGTTCATTTAAGTCTATTTTTGTTTTTCTTTTTGTGTATGTAAGTTCTGTACTGCTGTAAATACAGTGTAAATGGAAGGGTGCTGTAAAGAATCTAATTATGTGAATAATTCTCACTACCACAGCTTTTTAGGATCTGAGCGTTGTAAGTTAAATAAGAAAAGCAACATGTCAATTGTTTTTACTATTTCTTTATTTTTATATCCTTGCCTTAACCCTCTTTCGTATCCATCAGTTTGTCTTTTTCACTGTTTAAGGATTTGACTTGTCTGTATGTGTATATACAATGCTCAAATAAACCTCAACAGAAATATGCTTTTGACTTAGAACAAACATGCAAACTGTTGAGGCATCAATGCCAGCTGACAGGACTAAAGTGTTGGCTGTTCTTTTAATCAATGTTATTCACTTCCCAAAAAATCTATATTATCTAATCTTGATAATGTGTTCTCTTTAGCCCCCAAAACTAAACTGCATACATATTTAAAGAAAAGAAACTACTTTTAAAAATGAAAAAATTTTGCTTGTTTGACTCCATGTAAGAAACCAACAGTGTGTTACTGCTTTCTTTATTATAAAAAGAATAAAAATAGAAGGCAGTTCCAAATGTCCTAGCGGTGGATGTGCTGTTTTTAATAGAAGATTGCCATGAAGAAATCCACTGGTTTGTTCATTGTCTGATCAAAGTGCCCAATGTTTTATTCAAAGGGTTAAGTGTCATTTAAAGACTGTGTTGTGAAAAGAAATTGCTGTGAATTAAATCCTCTGTTAATAAATACTTAAGTTGTTTACTGTATCATGTGTTTGTGACATAAATAGCAGTTAAGTTGATTTATTTTTTGCTCAAACATTTCATAGAAGCTTTTAATGCATTAGAAAACTATTACTATAATGTCCAAATAATCTATACATATCGGGGCTTTACTATTTCTATTTTCTTAGAACAGAAGAATTTTCAGGATTGCTTTTACACAAGCAATAATAGCAGAAATGAAGCAGGGTGTTTACTTTGACCAAACTTAAACCTTGATATTGTCTCAGTGTTAATTTAATAAAAGCAAATATAAAAGCTCACAATTTTATCAGACAAGTTCTGCTGTTACATGTGTATAAAAAATGTTTGTATAAAGAACATTTTGATATTAATAAGTACATTTTTAGTGGATTTTAATAATAAACATTGTATTAGCTTTATTTAAATTTGGACACCTTTTCCTGTAAAGGAAATGCATAAAGGCAAATAGATGGAATTTGTCAGAATCCTCACAGAAGCAAAATATTTTAAAGGCTAAACAAATAGGTCCTGAAAAAGCTTCCATTGACTTCTTAAAGTGTACCTTTGCATCCGGTGTTATCAGGAAAGTGTTTGAATTGTTTTGCTTTTATAAGGTTAGGATTGTTATTTCAATCCTTAACAGGAAGTAAAGGTTTTTCTTGAGAGGCTATATGAAAGCCTCTCAAATGTGTGAGAAAGAATGTAAAAGCTGACCAAGGTAGTATGATTTATTTTTTTCTCATAACTGAAATCTATAAATCTATAATGTCTAGACAGAAACCACCAAAGTTAGTCATAAAGGAGTTTGAAATTGGGACAGAGGAATAATGAAAAATTATTTAGAGGTATTACAAGGCATAAAACAAGTTGTAACAGAAGGCCAAGCACAGCTCACTACAGTCCCCTGTGTTATAACCAATTCCGCTTTATACATCATCCAACAATAAGATATAGTAGCCATATATAATTGTAACGTTTATCAATAAATATTTTAATCCAGAATGTTGAATGGAATGGATAAAAACCTGGGGACAATGATTAGTTCACTGAAGGAAAGGGAGTTAGTTCCAAAAGGTTATGACTAAAGGTGATAGATGAGTGAATGATCCAAAGCCGACTCTGTTTATAGGAAGAAGGGACTCGCAGGGAGTCGTTTCAGGGAGGCCTAGAGGTTAGTTTTAACATACTTCTGAGAGACATCAGTTTTTAGGGCAGCAACTAAGTATTAGTTTGCAAATCGATTAATCTGTCGATTATTTTTTGATTAATCGATAATTAGTCGGATCGCCAAAGATTCCTTAAAGGAAGATTTTTTTTTTATTATTATTATTAAACCAGGTGAAACTAAAAGTTTCCATTTAAGGAGTTCTGGATGGAGCATATTGACAAACAAAAAAGTTTTGTTATCTTAAATGCAAAATGTTTATATATTCATTTACAATTTTGATATAATGACTGCTCTAAGTGGGTCGCTCTATCAGCTTAAGGCATGTTTACAGTCTCTATACTCCATTAAACAATTAATTGATTACTAACTTAGTGAACGATCATTTCAATAATTGATTAGTCATGATTATTCTGATTAATGTTTTAGCCCAATTTGTGTTGCAGAGCTGCGAGGAGAGGGAAAGCAGGCAGGCTATGAATTCAAAGGAAAAACATCTGATGAGGACATCGGGGGAATTGAGCAACAGTTCCTCTAGGAATCAGAGACATGACGGGGAAAGCCCTGTTCTCTTAAGTTTGGCTTTGGGGAAACACTGACTTTGGAATGTGGTTGGTAAAAATATAGTTAGCAGGGTTGACCATCAGGCAGTGATTGGTTATGCAACAGATGCCAAAATACTCAGGATTAGATGCGAAGATTACTGCTACACTCTGCCCAGGCCATGACTCCATTAAAAGTTTTGCAACTGAAACAGCTCATGAACACTCATGCTCCAAATAATGGCAATAAGCTTATTTTCTCCATATCTGATATTAAACTAGACTTTTACTTTCCCATTTTAGATTAGTTTAGATTGTCAAAACTGTTGCTACTGGAAACATGCGAGAATAATACTGGAGGGATTGTCAGTTATTTAGAAATATAGTTATAGTTTTTTACACAACACCATCTATTTTATTTTGAAGCATTGTAAAGCATAATAACAGTCAAATGCATTTAATAACATTACAGTTTTTTGTCAAGGTAAAATATTATCTTAAAGGTTTATAAAGATATCATTTTCAATGAAACAAACTGCTGAAAATCAGCAATCGGGTTCAAACAAATCACTCCAGAGAATACATACTTTTAATAGAAAAAACAGGAAATGAAGCTGTCATCTGTCTCAGTGGGTCTTTATGTGCGTCTGCTTGTAACAGATCAGTGAGAATATCTTCATCATTATTGATAAAGTGAGTTTCCTCTGAGGGAATCACTTTTTGTTAGCTATAAACACTAGGGGAGGGTTCAGTCAATTAACCTGCTGTCAGTCATCTGTAGAGCTAGTGCTCTTTCCTCAACATCTTGTCATTGTCACGGTGAACAGTGACAGCTGTCCCATTGTGCTCTCTGTCCGTCACAACTTATGCTCTCTTTGGCCGGGAGTGGCTCTCCCCAATGGTGTTTACCATTCATGGGCTGGAACCTTGGAAGTAACTACTAAGGTGATGGAGTGACTCCCTTAGCAACAATTCTCATCTACTATATGCATCTAGGGAAGGGAATACAACGGTAATCCATGCATGACCTTATGGTGAAAAATTGCACCTCCTATATAAACTCCAATCTAACATGATATCTAATGCAATATTGCTTCTATCTGACTTGCTGCTTCTAAAAACAGAGCAGTGTCACCTCAATAAAACTTCAAACACCATTACTTCCTCCTCCGGCTAGAAACACTGCTTTGCATGATAAGCCAGAGCAAAAAAAAACAAGGATCAGGCAGCTTAGATGGCTGTTGATACCCTGCCTCATCAATACATGCATTATTTAGGAGCTCAGTTTGGACGTTGAAAACGCATCCATTTTGCTATAGTTGACCCAGTGGTGACTTATGCCCTTTTCCAAGAGGAAGTACTTTTTATTATAGAACTGTTTAGAAAATAGTTTCCTCTGCTGACCCACATTTAGTGATGGCTCAGCAGACATGTGTGAGAGCCTGCTAGTGCCAGCAGAGCTCCAACAGGGACCTGAGTAATGCATAATGTCTGCACCCAGATGCTGCTGCTTTGCCATGTCACCATGAGTGCTGATCTGTTAAGTCTGGAGTTCAAATAAATCTGGGATTTTAACATTGGAAGAGAATTGAAAACATATTAACAGAATTAAATGCTCACCCTCTTTTTACCCTCCTTTATGCCATCATACCTTTGCTAACCGCTGTCATTTATTTACATATTGTGCATCTTTAAAGCCAAACATTTTAAGCCCAGTTTTTATTTTTTATCGATTTTTATACAGACTCGATAAAAGGAGAGATATAGATGAGTAACTCAGTCTCATATTATTAGCTTGCTGTCGATAAAAAGCAGATTTTAGCCACATTAAGAAGTTGTAAATATGGAAACCATTACATTGACGAACCAGAATTATTTTCAACTGAAGGAAGAAATAACAGTTTTAACAAGTAAGAGATGTAGCACAAAGGTACGATGTAAAATTTCATAGTTAATGGTGTCTTGTGATTTACCACCACATAGGGTCAGACAGAGATCAAAACAAGGTGTTTGATAAATTGCCAGTGTTATATAAGCAATTCAAAGATCTGTAAAAAAAAAAAAAAAAACATCTACGGTATTTGTAAATCCAGCCCACAGCTTTCTTATGCTTCAGGAATTTAGTATCTGTCCAGTTGACAAATGAAAGTCTCTCTGTCTCTGCCTTTTATCTTTAGTTTGGTCTACATTCTTTGAGTAAAATACAAAAGTTGTTTTGTTGCCACATCTTCATCTGTCTTATGTTTGTGTGCATTGTGTCTTTTTTTATAACCAGTGCATTGAATCTCAGCACATTTGGAAAAGACATATAAGAGCAAAACTTAAACAACCTTAAACTGATTATACCTGCAGATATTCTTGGTAATGTAGGGAATCAATAAAACTGTCAGAACTGCAGCCATTCATCACAGCATAACCTTTGAAATCCTTGAACTACAAATTACTAATACTTCAAACCACACAAGTGAAACTCCAAGGTTTTCAGCAAAGGAATTCTTGAAAGAAATTAAATCTTTTGTGTAATTGATAGACTGAGACGACAATATAGACGGAGACTCGACCGTTAGAGTAGCTTTAGAATGTCATGTCTGAGTAGAAACAATTTGAGAGCATAAAACAATTAAACCATCAACTGTCAGCAGCCACCATGACCTTCACAGACACGCTCTGACCAGTCGCATTAATTTTCTGTCACAGTTTGTTAGGCAGTAACATTCATCATTTAGGCAAATAGATTTCAACTGTAGGGGGCATGTAGTTCAAGCACACTGCCTTTCACAATCACCAGGTCTCTTACTGAATAAAACAAAATAACTGTGGTTTCTCCAAAGAACCTTGAAAAAAGTTTGATCAGAAGATTAACTTTTCCAAATGATGTTTGACTTTTACAGTGGGTGTGAATAATGAGATGAGAGGACAGCCGTGTTACTACATAAAATCATGTGTGGTTACTGTATTTGTTACTGTCTTGGGCCAAAATGCCTCCCCAAATAAACATTTGATTACATGGCTCATTATCCAGAGTTCATTCCATACATCTATCCATCTGTCTGTCCATACCAAGCACACTGAAAGGAAATGTCTATCAAGAGTTTTGGGTCCAACTTTACGTCTCTTTAAAGTTAGACTTTAAAGTCTAAGTTTTACTAAAGCTACAATACCCCAAGCCCCAGACTTGGCATGCTTAAAAGTGGATGAATGCAAATAAAATATTAGTTTTATGTTTTGTTATGTTTATAAATAAATATACTGTACACTCCCCACAGTTGTTGTATTTCAACATTTTCATGTGTTTCTGTTATTTGTCATTGACAGTAATGTAATTACTCTAATGTATATATAATGAAAAGAAAGTGATGAGGATAATCTGTCCATTTTCTAAATTAACCTTATAGTTTTCATTAGGTATGACAGACTGTTGCCTCTAACCCTGCCTAAATAGCCTTCTGCATTTGTTTCACCTTCAACAACTCTTTACTTTTGCTCACATAGGAAGTTCTCCTCTATTAGGTCTTCTCTGTGCTTTTTCTCTGTAAGCTATGTCCTTTCAAGCCACCAGTTTGTCGTGGCAGATGGCCTTTCACACTAAGGCAGGTTCTGTTGGCATTTTAACCTCATTAAAGGGGAATTATGTCGCTATCTCTTCATGCATGCTCAACATAAGAGATTGCAACGATTTTAAAAGCAGAATACAAGCACATGTTCAGAGGAATGAATGCTGAAATCTTATGGTATTCATTAGATATAAAGATTTTGTTTCCATTAAGATATAAAACTAAACTTCACTAGTTTTGTTTACACCTGGAATAAGTAGAAATGTTTGTATTTGACTTGAAATTTGTCTGCATGACATGTTTGCAAGTTATCCCACTTAGAGGAGGGTCTGCTGAGAGAGAGACATCTTAAACAAATACAGAAATCACAATATATGATTTCATAACGATTTATTTGTATGATAAAGCTGCAAGTAAGTATTTGAACACCTCTCTATCAGTTGACATTCTGACCCTCAAAGACCTGTTAGTCTGCTTTGAAAATGTCCACCTCCACTCCATCTATTATCATAAATGAGATGCACCTGTTTGAGGTCTTTAGCTGCATAAAGACAACTGTCCACGCAACACAATCAGTAAGACCCCACTACTAACATGGCCAAGACCAAAGAGCTGTCCAAAGACACTACAGACAAAATTGTACACCTCCACAAGGCTGGAAATGGCTATGGGAAAATTGCCAAGCAGCTTGGTGAAAAAAGCTCCACTGTTGGAGCAATCATTAGAAAATGGAAGAAGCTAAGCATGACTGTCAATCTCCCTTGGACTGGGGCTCCATGCAAGATCTCACCTCGCTGGCTCTCAATGATCCTAAGAAAGGTGAGAAATCAGCCCAGAACTACACTGGAGGAGCTGGTCAATGACCTGAAAAGAGCTGAGACCACCGTTTCCAACTTACTGTTGGTAAAACACTAAGATGTCATGGTGTGCATGGCACAGAAGGTTCCCCTGCTTAAACCAGCACATGTCAAGGCCCATTTTCAGCATTCCACTGACCATTTGGATGATCCATGGGAGAAAGCCATGAGGTCAGATGAGACCAAAATAGATTTTTGGTCATAATTCCACTAACCGTGTTTGGAGGAAGAATAATGATAAGTACCATCCCAAGAACACAATCCATACTGTGAGGCATAAGAGTAGTAACATCATCCTTTCTGAATATGCGACAACGCGATGATAACGAGGTCCATGTATTGCGAGATTTTTAGGAACAACCTTTGTCAATCAGTTACAGCACTGAAGATGGGTTGAGGCTGGGTCTTCCAACTTGACAATGACCCGAAGCACACAGGCAGAATAACCAAGGAGTGGCTCTGCAAGAACAATATCAAGGTACTGGCATGGCCCAGCCAGTCTCCAGATCTAAACCAACAGAGAATCTTTGGAGGGATGGAATACGGTGAATGGAAGTCAGTGGGGTTAACACATAGATCTCACTACATATAGCAAGATGACAATGTCTGTGTGTAGAGGGGTGCATTCATTTAGTTTATTTATGTAGCACCAACTTACACCACATGTCCCAAGGTGCTGGTGCATTTCTACTAACTGCATTTTATGTTCACACTACTGACCACCTTTCTGTTTACAACTGAAATATTTGATAATTTATATGTACATATTTGATTGTGTGTATGTGACCTCTTAAAGGAAATTATCTACCCAGTATATATGACAGGGTAAGATAACATAACTCTCAACTGAGAATAGGAGAAGGAGAAATGTGAAGGAAGTCCTGAGAGGGACATATAATGGAGCATTGTGCTCTGGTTGAAAATGCACCCACCCCTACACATACACACACAGGTAATGAAGCATTGTAGTGGGCTAAGCCTGGCTGAGGCAGATAACATCCCATTGTGGCTGATGGAGCACAATGGGCCATGTAAATAGAACCGCACTGTCTCTGCACAAAAGTCGAACATGATTATCATCATCCAAACACACTAACCTGACCGAAAAGACAGATTGATGTACCAAGGCGGGGGCTGGTGAAAAACAGGGTACCTCGAAGCGAAGGAGGTAGTAAAATGTTATAAAAGATAATATAGATAAAGAGTAATAAATATATCAGATAAGGCTGTTCATAAAATATTTTGTTTTATTTGGACATGAGCTCCTTCTAGAACTCCTTGCTAGTATGAATCTTTTTTTTATTTTTTTTATTTTACCATCAAAGTTTTTTGTTTAAAAAATAAATCTTATTTCAAACACTTTATATTTTACATTTTAAACACACATTATGTGTTTTTACTGACATTACCAAAATAAATAGGCCTTTTTATTTGACCCTGTATGTCTAAAACCTAGTTTGTAGGCAGACTGACACCTCAGCAGTTCAGCGCTGATGCATATTTAAGCTCTTAGTGTACTTTGGGTCGAAAGTTCCTGTGCTGTTCAACGGATGTGACATCAAGCAGGTCCATGTTGAATGGGTCCAGCTAGACAATCTCAGCCTTATATTTAGTATTGGGATTTTATGAATTAATGCGTTAGAGTAATTAGCGCTGTTACTAACTACTGTAACAGATTTGTTATTAGTTAATTACAGTATAGGGTATAAATAAAGACTTCAGTTTCCTGGTGTAAGCACAAGTTACTGTAAGCGCACGTAGGGGAGAGATGATGCGCAGAGCCACTGATTTAATTACAGCAGTCCTATAGTAAAGGGCTCACTGAATGCTAAATGTTTTAGTGATTTACTAATTATTTTTGGAAACAAAGACTTTAGAAACGTCTGTTAGAAGCTGGATTTTAAAGAAGCTCTGCACATCTTCTGAGCACTGACCGATAGCTGCTGTCTCTAATCAACACATGTTCTTTACTTTCTCATGGCTAAAATGATTTTACTTGCATGGTTTACATGTTCTCATGCAAAAACCCTGGGATCATACAGTCCCACTAAGGTATTTTCATAGGATACTGTAACTACTGTCTATTACAAAGTGTATAGTTTTGAAAAGCTTTATTTTTCAGCGTCATAACTTTTTAATAGCCAATTGTAGGTAATAAATGTGCAAAAAATAAATGCCACATCTTTTTTTATTTATTCCAAACAAGAAACTGTCCTACAGGTTTTTAATGTTTCTCGGCATCAGCACAGCTGATTATGATTATTGCAGTTCAGCAAAGGCCTATTAATAAGCTAACAAAGGAAATATGCTGTCCTGAAGCAAGGAAACCTCTAAAACGGGCAGGACAGCAGCCCTTGAGGACTGACTTTGAGAATGCCCGGTTTATATGATGTTGCTTGTTAATTATCAAGAGTTTAGTGGTGAAACTTCGTTTTCAATGATTTATGCTTTTTTCTGTTTTTCAGTAGTTCTACTACAGTTCAAATAAGAGTGCAACTTGACCAGAAACACAACTATAAGAAAAGGCTTTATCTGAGGGAGCAGATGGGAAACAACCCACAGACACCAACACTTCATCAGTCGAAAAAAGAACATTCCTATCCTGCAGTCATTAAAACATGATTATGTGGTCTGGTAAGTTTGGAATGATGGTTTTGTTTGGAGGAATAATGAAGTAATACAGCTTAGGCAGAATAGAAATACAAGTCCTGGAAATGGATTCTAAGAGTCAATTAACCCAAGATAGATGGAGGTTGCAAAGCACTAGCTTCCAGACATTGACCAGTTTCGAATTTTGGATCTTGCATTTGTAACCCCAAGGAAAAATGTCTGCTTACTATTAATGAAAAGCCTGGCATCAATTTCACTGAGATCATTTCAATTACATGAAATAAACCAGCAATTTTCTATTTAAAGGACGGTACAGCATATGCTGGAATGAAGAGCTAATTTCAAACAAAATAAAAGTAGGTTACATGATACAAACACATTTGATATGTACCACTCCTCAGTTCTGTTTAGTAATGTAGAGATATACATACGTACCGTAAAATAAGTATTGAACACGCCACCATTTTTTCTCAGGAAGTATGTTTCTAGAGGTGCTATTGATGACATTTTGACCAGATGTTGGTAACAATCCATGCAATCAACACATACAAACAAGCAACCATAGATGAAATGGCACAGGGAAAAAGTGTTGGCTGAAATTTATTTAATAATTTGTACAAACTCCTTTGTTAGCAATGACAGCTTAAGGATGCCTCCTGTATGGAGAAATTAGTCGCATGCATTGATCAGGTGTAATTTTGGCCCATTCTTCCACACAAACAGTCTTCAAATCTTGAAGGTTTCATGGACCTATTCTATGGACTCTGATCTTTAGTTCTTTCCATAGATATTATATTGGATTCTATTCAGGTGATTGGCATTCTAGCAGATTTATTTTCTTTAGTTTCTTTTTCTGCAACCAAATTAGAGTTTTCTTGACTGTGTGTTTGGGTAAATTGCCAGGGTGAAATGTCCTCCCATGTTTTATCTTCATCATTCTGGTAGATGGAACCAGATTTTTCTCAAGAAAGTCTCTATTTTTCTATTCATCGTTCCATCAGTTATTTCAAGTTTGCCAGTACCATATGCTGAAAAACAGCCCCACGCCATGAAATTCCCACTTCCAAACTTTTGCTATGGTGTTTTTGGGATGATGTGCAGTGCCATTTGGCTTCCAAACATGATGTGTATTATTGCATCCAAAGAGTTTAAGTTTGTTCTCATTTGACCAGACAACGTTCTCCCAGTATTTAACAGGCTTGTCTGAATGTTTTGCCTCAAAATTTAAACAAAGTTCAGCATGGTTTTTCTTCAGCAAATGAGTGTGAGCGTGCATAGAAGCCATGGCGGTTGAGTGCATTACTTTCCACTTTTCGTTAAAACAATTGTACCTGTTAATTACAGGTCTTTTGAAACTCTCCACTCAACTATCTCTTCTGATAATTTTTTTCCCTCTCCTCTCAGAAAGCTTGTGAGGAGCACCTGGTGGTGGTGGGTTTATGGTCACATGATGTTCTTTTCACTTCCAGAATATGGTCTCAACATTGCTCCCTTCAGTGCTCCATTCAGAAGTCCTTCTGTAACCAATGCCATCATTATTTGCAAAAATAAGGTTGTGAAGGTCTTAAGAAAGCTCTTTCCTTTAACCCTGTGCCATTTTACTTTATTACACGTAACTTAAAATCTGGACATTTGGCTTGATTTCTTTGTATATGATGAAGGAGGGGATTGTTACCAACATCCGGAGAAAATGGCATGTCAGTAACACCACAAGAATTACTACTTAAAAAAAAAATTATATATTCAATACTTATTTTACCCGCTTTAAATAGCCAGATTGAATGTAAACCTCTTTGTTTTTGAATGTCTTTTTTTCCTTTTTTTTTTTTTGGATTTAAACCCATTTACTGCTATCTAAAGAAGTAACAGGTCCGATTGCATAATCCAAAATTATCAACAACTTTTGTTTTTCTAGAAGTGAAAACTGTATCTGATCAATACCATACTGTAGCTGTAAAACATGAAGACAAAGATGTAACTGTTTTCGTAAGTGTTCTTTTTTCCTCCTGTATGGCTTGTTTACACATGTAAATTACATGTGAATCATAATAATGGACTGCATGTAATATTGCAGTCAGTTGAAAATCCTTAAAGGCATCTGTAGAGACAGAGAAACCAAGAAAAAACAGTAAGGGGAGTTCATCCACAGCAATTGACATTTACTGACCTTTATCTGCATTATGAGGAACTCATCAGGACAGAAAAGAGAAATTCAAAATGAAGCTAATCTACACATCGATTTACATTTAAGCTTATTAAAACATTTTTGGTAGATTTTTCTTATTTGTAGCATTTTAATGTCTGAAATGATTAGCAGAAACACACATCGGCACCTCCATAGGTTACTGCAGCTGATTTTTGTGATTGGCTGTGATTAGCAATGTGCTGTTGTCAGTCACAGCCATCAACTCCCCTGGACATTTAGCAAGCTTACTAACCAGAGAAATTTCAGATATTATACAGTATGTAGGTGGAAGTAGGGATCTGGAGGAATGTGAGTTCCACTTTAATTAGGATGAGTAAAATATAGGGAAAAAATGCTTATATTTATTTTATGTTTAGTTATGTATTATTTCACTGCTCAGTTAATACATCTAAATAGACAATTAAGGAACAATAATTTGATTTCTAAACAAATATTCAGCTTTCAATTGATCCCCAAAGATACTGAGGTGTTGTACATGCACTCTAAAAACAAGTATGATAATATCAATCAAAAGGACAAATGCTTGACAATGGATAAAATTTTTTGGGAGTCCTTTCTCCTATACTAACCAAGGATGATCAAGTTTATGTGGCAATACAACAAAAGCATAAAACAAATAAAATGACACACATTGCTGGGATTGTTTTTATGATGTTTTTTTCAGAGAAACTGCCTGATTGCATAAAGCTCTTACACCAGTTTTCTCTGAAAATGCTTTTTCAGGGTGTGCATGGATAAACTTTTCCTCTAAATCAGTTTTACTTTCCAAAAAAAAAAATTTTACATGTAAGTAAGAGTGAGAACTCACTGGCATGTTACTGACAGGTCAGTGTGTGTTTTGGTAAGCCCAGAGCCGAAAAACTCTTAAGGTTAAAATACAAAGTCAGAGAAAAAAAATTCAACAATTTGATTTATTGAGTTTCTAACCACAAATATGTTTTGTTCTTAACTTTACCCTTATCAAATAAAACACTATATGGTAAATACAAGATAAAGTTTCGTGCTGTTCATTAAGGATTTATCCAAACAAATCAATCCCCGGTTACATCCCCTTAATTAGCTGATCTGATCTGTCAGTTTCTCAGTTCAGTTAAAGGGTGTTGTTTTTAGCATTTTTTCGCAGAATGATGCCACTAAGTGCTTTGCCACAAGATAATAGGATTTTAATACACTTTAAAAACTATGCTTAAAGTAAAGAAAATGCAGCCACAATGTTTTACAGAGAAATGTTTGTGAAGTTTTACCAGAGGTATTTTTTGTTTTCATACATGAGAGAGCAATGTAAAGCAACTGTAAAAAGTCGCAAAAGAAGCAATGAGCCAAAAAAAGCTTGGAGTGTTTGCATTGTGCCTAATTAGCAACCTACATAGTTGTACCACTTTTGTTTATTTGACATCTGGTCACCTTAGACAAACATGATTTAGAGTAAACAGTTATATAATAAATCTGGACATGAAGTGTTTTCAAATGTGATTTGTTTTCATCTTAAGATCATAATACAGTCATTTTTCCCCCATTTTTCAAAGTAAAATAAGGTAATAACCTGAAAAGTCAGTCTAATTTTTATTACCTGTTTTGGCTGTCATATTTCCATGACTAGCAGACTTAATATCAATTACAGTAACCCATGCTTATTACCAATTGTAAAGGTAAAGCAACAGAAATCAGGCTTAGATTCGTTAAAAAGCCCACTAAATGTGACCAAAGCCATGTTGAATGCCCAATTAACTCAAAAACCAAAAATGGACTGAATTGTTCAAGTCTTTTGAACAAATAATCTTACCGTGCTGATTTTCATGATTTCATTCATTAATGTCGTAGGGAAGCGGCTGTTCCAACGGTTGCAGTTCCGAATTCTCCCGAGTGGTGCTCGACTTTACATGAGTGAATAAAGTGAATGTGATTGGTCGATTATCAAGGGGGCGGGATTGTTGTGGCGGAAGGTCTGTAAGGAAGTTTGGTTGTAGCCAGTGTCTGTGACAAAGGCACAGACGTCCATCCTCATAAACATTGGGATGTAACTCAATGGTAAAGTAAATTATTCTTATTTCAACTGTTGCTTTTATTAGCTGTGACATATGAATTAAATGCTATGTCCGAAAAAATTTGATTGACAGATGACCGTTGATATATGATTGGCCGAATTTAGGTGTACAAGCTGACATATAACTAACTGGCCTGCATAAAATAAGCTGTCTTTTTTGTTTGTTCTTTTGGTCCACATTCTAATTCTTTTCCTTTTACCACATTTTTTAGGTGGACTTATAATATGTTTAGCAAAACTAGAAGAAGAAGAAACTAAAAGAAGTGCCAAATGTATTCATGTCCATTTTTATTTAGTTATATGCCATAAAACATCTCAAAAAGCTTATTTTACTTTTCATAGGTGCATAAATAAAACCTACAAGGCATTACAGTTCTACAATCACATAACCTAAGATAACGACCATGGTCCTTTTTATATTCAAAAAAGTTTGATTGTTCACCTGGCCATCTTTAGTCAAATAGAGGTGCACTAGCAGGCCTCCCTGTTGTTATCTTAAATGTTTCTAAATAGGTTGTCTCAATGTGCATAATGTGGGCAAACACTATATTTTGTCTTCAAGACACTGATAGCCTCCTGTCTTTGGCTTTCTTTCTCTGTTTTCTCTGCCCTTTCCAGCTTTGCTCACTAAGCTTATTCAGTAAATACCAGGTCCCCCTCTGTGGGCTCAATCCCTCTTAATACCCTGCAATCCTTAACAGCAGTGGACAGAAAGCACAGACAGAAACTGACCCTTTGGTTTGAAGGGACAGGACTTCACAGTTGTATGCCAAAGCATCAACAGATTATGGGGGCCATGACACCAAAATATGTCACATTTTACAAAACAGTAGAAAAGCCAGTCTGATTGTACTTAATATCTTTACTTTATTGCTCAAAATAGAAGGGCCACACAGTGGAACAATTTTGAGCATTATTACCTTGCAGCAAGGTTCTGCATGGAGTTTCCATGTTCTCCTAATAAATGGATGGGTTCTTCCTCCACAATCCAAACACATTACTGGTTAATTGGCATATCTAATTTTGGGTTTTCATGAGCTGTATGCCAAAATCATCCATATTAAGACAATAAGAGACCTGAAATATTTCAGTTAGTGTGCAATGAATCTAAAATATATGAATGTTCAAGTTTTATCATAACATTATGGAAAAGAATGAACTTTATTACATTATGCTAATATTTTGAGATGGACCTGTGTAGCTCCGTTCCTCAATATTGAACAGCAGACACTAATATCTTTTATGTTTTGGAAATAATAATAATAATAATGAAATAATAAATAATAATAATAAGAAGAAATTCTGGTTTCATATTGGTCATTATATTTACCATTGATTACTTTACTGTTTGACATCACTGATGAGGAACAGTATGGGTAAAGGTTCTTAAAGCAGTCATGGTGCAAAAACTAAAGTAATTATAGTAAAGATTTTCTGAGTCTATAATAAAAAAGCATAACTTTATTTCAGCTTATACTTTTTTATGAAACTCTACTTAAAGAGGCTACGCTATCAGCGAAATCAAAAGAAAGAACTGCATAGAGCAGGTGGTTAGATTTAAAGTTTTAAATGAGGGCCCAATTATTAAACTTTCTTTGAAGATCATGTTGAGAAATGAGACAGGCAACTCAGGACTTTGAGCTTTCTATTAGGTAAATCAATCTCTCTCAGTTCTTTCAATTATGTGTGGCACTTTTATATAGAATCAACCTTTCATGGCACTTTTATATAGAATCTACCTTTCAAAGTATTTATGGCACATTATAATTAGGACTTCATTTACATGCATTATCTGATTGCTTCATAACTGAAAAGCCAGTACCTGATAAAAACTGAAGGAAAGCATTAGAGTACCTTTTTATGCCACCAAGTAATTATATTAACCATTCTTGTAATACATGGGTTAACAAATAAAGCTCAGTGTGTTTAGTTATGCCAAGCTGCAACATACCATAATTACATTTAATAACTATGGTGTAAGTTTCTAAATTTTGCTTTCCATCAGGTTTTACTAGATTTATCTATCTAATAGAAACTAATTTGTTCGTTATTGTTGCCTAACATACAAAGTACAATTTGTTATGCTGGGGAAGTTGTTTGCCCATAGTGAGTTCAGAAAAATAAACTTTATGTTAGTGAATAGTAATTAAGGGTACATGGTTTATCTTTTTTGTTCAGAGACTGGTGGAGCTCAGTATAGTTTAAATCTGGACATGATGTGACTATTTGAGATCTTTAAGCAGGCTTTATATTGCCAGCAAAGATGAGGTAATCTGGCTTAAGAAAGTAAAAAGCCTGTCAAGTTTTTCTTCATCCTGTTTGCTTATCCAGGTGATATTAAACCAGTGGGCTCAAACTCAAATTCTTGAGGGCCGTTGTACTGCAAATTGTATCGGAGGGCTGTGTCCAAGGCTTGTGCTTTGAGGGTGTGAAACTATCTTGGTGAGTTGTGTCTCTGTGGAAGGTAATTTGCATTTCAGGGTATGTGTTTTGTCTCTGTGATCTGGTTTCCAGTTTTCCTATGATTGGGCTTATGCTGGAGGGATAACGCTGTTGGAGGTACCAAGGGATGGAGCCGGGATCATTGGGGGACCAGACTGGCTTGTCCTGGGGCTGCACTGATTGGCCGGGTTTTTCGGATTGTGACAGCCCCATCTCTGGATGAATTGGGTCAGGAGCTGATGGGTCTGGGACTTTGGATTAGGGGTATTGGTATGGTGGCTTGGGCTATCTACTTTCCCTCCCTGGAATGAGGAGAATCAACTTACGGATATGGTGGCTGGTTAATGGCATCTGGATTTAGGAGTATTGTGTGTGTGTGTCACCCTCTTTTCTTGAAATACTTTTTCTAGTGTTGTGTGTGCACACTGATCATTTTCATACTGTATGTCATTACACTGAGTGCATGGTTATCAATGCCTGCATCTGTGGGCATGTGGGTGGAAACATGTAGTTGTGATTTAGCATGTTTCTCTGTCATGTCTGGACATTCATTTCTCCCTTAGTCAATGAGTCGATGAAGTCAACTGGTTTTCCTTAGATAGAAAACTTTGAATCAATTTGAATGTATAATCTGATGAACTGTAAAGTGCCTTGAGATGAAATGTGTTGTGAATTGGCACTATATAAATAAACTGAATTGAACTGATTTGTCATTTGTTGTTGCGGTCATTCCAAAACGATTCCATACTCTTAACAAACATCTGACGTTTAGCTGTTCAACATTTAGGAATGAGGAAATTTCATGGCTGGATTTGTTGCACAAATGGAATCCTGTCACAGTTTTATTCTGGAATTCACTGAAATCCTTAGAGTGAGCCTTTCTTTCACAGATGTTTGTAACACTAGTCTGCATTCCTTGGTGCTTGGTGTCATACACCTGTGACCATGGAAGTAATTGGTACACCTGATTCCAGTAATTTGGATGGATGAGCAAATACTTTTGGCAATATAGTGTATATAAAGTGGAGGATTATAACGAAAGTTATGAAGCTTTACTTAGGAAAGTACATCTGTTGAGCTTTTTCTTGGCACCAAAAAAAAAGAAAACAATTTGTGTGCCAAATTGTTTTTATTAAATGGCAGATATAACACTGACATGAATTTAAAATAAAGTCAAATCTTTCAGTTCTACAACTCTTTAGATAACTAAATCTTGATAGTAATTACTGGAAGATTGAGAGCAGAATATAAAAAATGAAATGAAAAAAAAAAATATGTTTAAAAAAGCTGAGAATTAACTACACACCACCGGTTATTGCTAAATATGGCTTTAGGGATGAGCTAAAAACAAATCCCCTCCAATGTGGAAAATCTTAAAAAATATCCATATTCATGATGCGGTAGAAGAAAGGTTTCTGAATGTGTGTAACTATGTGTGCATGACATGCGGTATGACTGTTCCTGATATAAGGCTGACATTTCAGTCATCACCGGGGGAGGGGGGGATTCATGGGGAGCAAGGCCAGCACAGCCCTGGACAGTCTCAAAGCTTTCCGCATGAATGCAGAGCTTTGCATAATTATGAAGCAAGAAGTGTGTATCTTTTTGTCTGACAGTGCTGCAGGGAGTTGGAACTTCTCAAGAAGGGCATGCTCTTTTCTGTAGGAAAGGTATCAGCACATTTTCTGATGTTGTTGAGCTAAAAAGATTTGGTCTAAGAAGATGATTTTTTCATTCAGCAGTGTAATGCTACTCTTTACATTTTAAAACTGCTAATCTTATCAGTTGCATAGAAACAGATAGTGTTGTACATTTTTAGCTTGGGAGAAGGAGATTCTGACTTTGATGAGAATTTAAAATGTTTTGCCTTAACACCTGTTAGAAATGCACATTAACTCACCAAAGAAATGAATTTCAGTAGTGTTGGACTTTAAACTATAATTGGACAGTTATTATTTCAGGAAGGGGTGATAATATAACATGATACCTAGCAGGAAAGCTTGGTAAAAAATAAAAAAATAATAATGATAATAATAATTTGGTGAACTAGCTTGAAATTATTATGATTACAAAAAAAAAAAAAAAAACAAGCAATATTTTGTGATACGCAGTCAGCTCTTCTCTGCTATACCGTGTTTTCACCAATGAATCCCAGGGCAGCATAAAAGAAAACTCTTGCAGTGCTAAGACCAAAAGCTTTTAGGTGAAACGGATGTGGCTTTACCGTTTTGGTTGTTGTTGTTTGTGTATTCTTTTTTTACATAATTTATCCATCCATCCATCCATCCATCCATCCATCCATCCATCCATCCATCCATCCTTATCCGGGGTCGGGTTGTGGGGGCAGCAGCCTAAGAAGGGAGGCCCAGACTTTCCTCTCCCCAGCCACTTCTTCTAGCTCCTCAAGAGGAACCCCAAGGCGTTCCCAGGCCAGCCGAGAAACATAGTCTCTCCAGCGTGTCCTGGGTCTTCCCCGGGGGCCTCCTCCCGGTGGGACGTGCCCAGAACACCTCACCAGCGAGGCGTCCAGGAGGCATCCTAACCAGATGCCCGAGCCACCTTAACTGGCTCCTCTCGACGTGGAGGAGCAGCGGCTCTACTCCAGCGGCTCTACATATTTACATTTTTTTTTTATTTCAAAGTCTTAAAATCCCTCATATATGAGATGTCTTAAAATAATGCAAATACTCAATATTTATACTGATAACTGAAACTTTATTGAAACATTCAGTGCTAAATTTAAGATCCTGAATTTAACATGACTGATCTTAACACACTTTTGTTTTAGCTCCTGTCTATCTAGACATTGTATTAACTCCTAATTTTAATTAAGTTTGTGATCATTTGAATTTACTGGGCATGGATCCAAAATTTCAATGTTATGATCCCTGTGGCCTTTTTTTTAAATGATTTTTCGCGTTTGTTTTTATCAACAGAGTGGTAGCTATCAAGCTGTAAAATGCTGATACTATGTGTGCAAACTAGTTAAGTTTTTAGAAAAGGTTGCCCTTTGAATTTTTATTTACAAAACTGGTAGTTTATTTTATTTTCATCCAGTATTGGATGAAAATAAACTACCAATATCAGAATCATAATCAGAATCATAATCAGAAATACTTTAATAATCCCAAAGGAAAATTACTTTTGTTACACGCTCCAGTTACAGTTTTATATATATATATATACACACATCATTTGTATCGGAATGTGTTTTTGCATGAGTAGAGCTTACCTTTTCCTATCTGAACGATGATTTCCTTGAAGTTCCAAACAATTCAAAAAATTATTAATCAGAGAAAATAAGTTTATGGTATTCTTCTGATGTTTATCGTTTTACTTATAAAGCATCCACTGTATGGCTGTCCTTCATAGTTTTCCTGGTTTCTCCCAAACTGTTACAACTCTGGTATTCAAAACCCACCTTAGACTTAGACAACTTTTATTGTCATTTTGTATACACATAGTGTATACCAGGGGTAACCAATTAAAAATCAGCGGGATCTGAATAAAGAAAATCAACAACTACTAAAGGTCCGGATACATTTTTTATTTTAACAC
>NW_015151466.1:124021-138528 GCF_000732505.1 Cyprinodon variegatus | reverse complement strand
AAAAGCTTGTCTCTGCTGCGTCCTCTGCTACAACAGTGGTCAATTTATGAAAATGTCTTATCTCCTAATTTTCCTACCTAATAATACAATGTTAATATACACAAGACAACATTGTTGAAGAATCCATGGATTTGATGGAATCGGGGATTAGCAGATACTGATTTATGGGGGGTTGTTCATGACTTTGCGGACTGATGTCTGATCATTAGATGTAATTGAAAATTCCGCGCTATAGCATTAATATCTTACATAAGACAAACAGGTTGTTTACCAATGTCCACATTCATAAAACTGAAATTAAGCTATAATATTTTTTTGCAACACTTTTCCTTTTTGTTGCTTCCAAAATGTTACACAGTACCCTAGAGCAGTATAATATGGGTAAGATATCGTTTTCAGCAGTTCTAGGTTTTTGCTAAATTCTTATTCTAATCACTAGTCGAATCCTAGTATGTGATAATTTCCAAAGGCATTGGGTTTTTTTTAACCCTTTGACTGAACTACAGCTAACTCCATCACATAAACCAATGACATTTTAAATTCAAGAGTTAAATCTGTTTTTTTGTCAAAACGTTACAATAACAGTGGCTTTAACAGAGATATAAAAACTCTATAGAGGTTTGTTTGGAATCTACTAAAACATTTAAGGTAAAAGTCTGAACCTCTTAATCAGGATGGAAAGACTAACAGCAACAAGCAAAGGTAGCTTCCTCACCTAAGATCAATACTTTGTAATCCAGGATGCACACATGCATTAATGATTTGTTCACCCCTTATTACTCTGTCGTCTTCCATCATCCTCTTAATCTCTGACACAACAAATCCCTCACCACTGTTTATTTTGCTTCCTAAAGCCTAAAAAATTCCAACAAGATGTACAAAGACAATTTGGCAGCCAAAGTGATCAAACGACCTCCCTCTACTATGGGAGAAATGCATTCCCTTTGTTAATATTCTGCTGTATTAATAATGCAAGGTCACTGGAAAGTTAGAAATCATTATCAGCTAGGAAGTGAGCTCTGCTCGCATTAACAGAAACTAAAAGTAACGGCACTGCCAATATTTCAGTGAAAATTGCAACCCAGTTCAAAGTACCTCGTGTATATTTATGAAAATCCATTTGCCACTGCTAACATTCATAACAAGAAATAGGTTGTACAATGTATTATATCAAATATTAAATGTGAAACCAGTCATTTCGGGGAAAAAAGTTGCCTTCTATGTGGCTAATGCAGCGGAAAAGGGAATATCAATCTTTACTTTCTAAGAAAATGTGTATTTCTGCCGAGCAATAATTAGCCATGACCATGTTAATCTAGATAACATTTTGCACATGAATGAAGCTGACATTTTAACATTTTTCTTTATTATTATGGAACATTAACATGAAGTTGTTGGGTCTGGGGCTTAAAAGGGAGAATAAACAGCAGAAAATAAACCACCAATAAAGGTCAAAAGTAGCGAATTGATGCAGTCGTTTTTTTTCTTCATGCTGAACAATGATGGGAATTTAGCCACATTCAACCAATCACAGTAATAAACAATTAAATATTCATACACCAATATGCACTTNTGTAGGCTACCTGGGGTTAAGTGCCTTGCCCAGGGGCACTTTGGCAAGTGACAAAGGGGAGCTAAAATTGAATCTACAACTCTCTAACTGCAAATCAACTATACTACCCTTTGAGAGGAGGAAACTTTTCGAGATTATAAGAACATTTATGAATTGCGATGTCCTTCGTTTTGTATTGAGGAAGCTATAAATTTACCAAACAGCTGGACAGCTGTCTTCAAACCAATCTGAGCTTTTCTAAAAAAATTATACATCATGTAAAATAATTATATTTTATATTTATAGTTTAAATTTATTTATTATAATCAACCACATTGTCTGAAAGTTTAATAATATAAAACCTGTCTCAATTAAGCCAAACCTGCAGATTAATGTCATTTTTTAAGGCACTTTCACAACAGTGTTTGGCTCCTTAAATAGATTGCTTCATTTGAGCATGCGTGAAAGTTCAACTCCACTACAGGAAAGCAGTGGCGGCAGAAGGAGTTTTCTCAAGGGGGGCTATAAATTCAAGATATACCAAAAAACAATCAAACGTATACAGAGTTATCACACCAGTATATTTATATGAATGCCAAAAACAACAAAAATAGGAAAATATTTTATAAAAACAAAAAAACATAATTCCATGCACAGGTTTACTTTTTTACATACATTTTGCCCTTCTAGGGCTTTGTGAAGGCAAATCTGTTTTGCATGCTCCAACATGTTGTCACAAACCTAAAGAAATTCTGTACCACTTTAATAATGGAGAAGCTATTATTAAGCTTTAATATTTTTCTAATATATAAAAAACTATTTATTTTCTGAGAATGCGTTTATTTAAGAGCAACTATGCAAAGTAACAAACATCTAGAAAAAGTACACTATATTATATTATTTTCCATTTGAATTCCAGATTGCAAATTTTACTTTGCCTTTTCTAAAAAGTACTTTAAATTACTCCGACCTGGCTTTATCCATGTTGCGTCAAATCCTGATGTTTGAAAAAGGATGCAGTTAAAGCAGAATAAAGCGTTAGCCTCGCTGCATGCAGTTAGCCAAGCCTTGTAACTAAACCAGGTCCTGGGAAAAGACAGTGAGTACCACCTCCGTCTGTCTTTGGACTGCTGATTAATGTTCCTGTTCGGCTGATCAGGTCCAAAAGATTTCATCTCCAGCTTCCCTTGGTAAGTTTGCTTTAAGGAATTTCACTTCCGCAACTCAACCTGGCAATCATCCGCACACCCGACTGACGACAGTTCCTGCCAGCTCAGGGCATGCACAAAGATTTTTGTGCCCTAGGGCAGAAAAACGTCACCAATACTACGAAAAATGAAATAGCTTTACTTGTCATTAAAGATTAAATGTTTATCTTGCACACCAAAATAAGCATCACTACATTTCTAAATATTTAAATTTTCTAATTAAATTTTAATTTGTTTTGTTTTTTTATGTCTTAATCATGGTCATTAGGTGGGTGGGGCGGCGCCCGATCGCCCTCTATTGGCCTGCTGCCACTGGTGGAAAGGTAGTGTGCTAGAAAATTTGGGTTTATGCTCACTGACAAGATAAGCATGGTGTGGTTACAGAGAATTGATAAATCACAGCGAAAATAAAACAAACTAAGTTGAACACTGCAAATTCCTTGTTTCTCTCTTTAAAAGCAGCTCTGCATGGTAATCTCTCCCTTCCCATTTCCTTTTTTGCCAATGCTGCATTAGTGTTTTGTATGCAGGGCACCATGGTGGCTCTCTGCCTCAGCTTCTGCTCATACTAGGCAGCTTCTTTTGATTGCTCCCTAAAGGAGAAGCTATTAAAACTGAATGAGATAATCCATGTTTTTTTTACTTTAAGAACAAATAATACTAAGTCATTGGCAGCTATTAAACAAAAAAAAATTAACAAAGTTATTCCTAACTTTTTTGGACAATGCAGTTAAATGCAGTTTATTACATCTGACAACCTCAGTTACAGTTGGTGTTCAAGATTCAACAATGATAGGCGGATCAACATGGGATGAATGGGAAAGTTCTAAGGCCACAAATACTGGCCCAAACTAATACAAAGGCCTCTTTTAGGGTTGTCACAACAAGTTTTGGATTTCTCTTAAACATTTGGAAAAAAAATTATCTCTGGACGGAAGAGACAAAATGAAAAAACTCTTCGGAGGGTGTGTCCTGTTACATCTGGTTAAAAATCAACTAATTTGAGAAGAAAAAAACTGCTTTAACCATTTTTTTAAAGAACATTAGGTAAGAGCATTTTTACTGTAAAAGCAAAGTGGCATATTGACATACAGAAAGTTCATGTACAGTAATGAACCAAAGGACTTTTGAAATATTGTTTTCCTTTAAACTGATTATGCTATAGTAGTGATGACTGATACAAAATCACTCCTGGTTTTACGCATGAATTGACAGTGATAGAAAATTGGTCAACTGATGACTTTAGCTATCGTTATGGATTCTGTTGTTAGTTATGTTTTAGTTGGTTTGCAGGGGACCTTAATCTGTCCATTCACTCATATTGCCCATCTCAATGCATTGATACAGTTATTGGTCAATAATTTGAATCTTTTATTTTCCTCCAGTACATAATTATCAAGCTCAATGGAGCAGACAGGCACATGTTTATGCAAGTTCAATCATTAGACTGCAACATGTTTAGAGAGTGTCAAGCAGAGCTTTGCTCTTTTTTCCGACTGAGTTATAGATTTCCTGAAACACAGAAATCAAGGGAAAACAACATGCTGAACTCCCCTCTTTTTTCTCATTTTAGTGTAGAGAATGGAAGCTGACAAAGTGGTGTTGCTGCTAATATGGAAGAATATGTGGAAAGCATGTAACAAAAGAAAGATGATTATAAAATGGCAACTGAAATCAAGGTGCTGTAATAAAATTTACATCAAGATATTGACACTGAACACATTTTTAAATGTCTTTTTTAGCCCAGTGTGTAGAGTGAGCCATTACAGCTTTTTGTTCATCCTGTTTTCTCTGTCACTTAGAAATCCAAATCTTTAATGCTTTGGATATTAAGCCTTTTGGGATTACAAACCATTTTTTGTTCAAATAAAAATGTTTTTAAAGAACTCTAATATCTAACCTCAAGAAAAAAAATAAAACATTGCTAAAATTAAGTGTAACTGAAAGCTGTTTTGTACCCAATAGGATTAGGAACAAAGTGGTGGGAGCATTTCTTTTTGATCTCATGAGATTACTAATGTATTTACATTCTTTTTATCTGAAGATGATATTTTTTTTATTTCAAAGTAGTGTGAATCATTTAGCAAAGCGACCTCTAAGCAAACTCCAAAACATGCTTTAGACAAAATATAACACATTTAGAAATTAATGAAAAATCCTAACCAGGAAAGAATTATTAAACAGAATGTGGATGCATGATCTTGGCAGATACTAGAACTGCAGCTGGAATAGCTGCCTTTATCCGGCCTCAATAATAAATGTTAAATCAATGTTTAAATATACTAGCAAGAATAGAGATGATCTGGCAACCAATCTGCTGTTTACTCTATTTGCCCAGTGATTAATACACATTTTGCAGCAAAAGTTTCCAGTTGTAGAGAAATCGGATTCCTCGTCTTGAGTTTACTGCCTAATTTATGCTTGAATGTTTATATAACCTTCGATTAAAGGCAAACAATAAGCTGGCAGAAAAATAAATTGAAATAGACAAAAGTAATTATAACAAAAGAAATCATATATATATATATATATATATATATATATATATATATATATATATATATATATATAAAATCTTTCTCACCTGCTGCAGGTGATAGACAGACAGACAGACAGACAGACAGACAGACAGTTCTTAAACTTTCAAGCCCAACTGTAGAAAGGAAATGATTTAAGCATTTGAATAAATTTATTGCACTTATTGGCTGTTATTCAAAATGCTGTGGAATTATATCAACTGTTTGCATCTCTGACTTGCTGTCTAAGAACCCTAGTGCAAGCTGAACTAGGACTCCAATCTTTCCTCAACTACATTTCAAAATATGCAGGTGATACATCTCTCTGTGATCTCTGCTTTTCATAGTGATGAAACACCTCATGGGTTTTCAAAGGATCCGTTTCAAATTCAGAGTCAATCAGGGAGAAAATGAAAAATCTCACTGGGCTGTATATTTATACAGAGACCTTGCTTTTTCATGTGATCAGCATTTGGATCTCATTATGCATTCAGAAACAAACTTTTTATTGTATTTCTTTGTTATCAGCAAAGGAAAACTGTACATCCACAATGAAGCATTTGGTCTTCTGAATATTCTTGTTAATATAGATTTTTTTTTTATGTGCAACAAAAATACACACCATTTAATTTTTTTTCATAAAAACAATGCTATTAAATGTAATTTTAACAATATATGAACAAGCAATTACAGCCCAACAAGGTTATAAATAAAAATAGTTTCCTTTCAACATCGCATACTTTTACAAAGGCTTGTCACAGTAATCCCTGTCATGCTAAAAACATAATTGATCACATTATATTAGTATTTTATATGATAAAGTCAAACATGCACATATTTATTAAGCAGACAGCAAATGAGATTTGATTTTAAATGGTCTAAAAAATAAAGTCTGAAAATGTTGTGGCAAGCATTTGCATAAATCCCTCTTTTGTTTTCTGCAAGTACAGTTGAAAGTTGTTTTTTTTCCATCTATATATACAAGCTCTACGCATCTAGAGGCTAAATTGTGTCCCCATTCTTCTAAAGCCCAGAGAGATTGGATGTGCGGCGTCTGTGAACATCAATTTTAAAGTTTTGTCTCAGATTCTAAATTGGATGTCTGAACTCTCACTACTGTAATGTCTGTTGAACTGAGCAATCCTATGTTAGCTCTAGTTGTGTGTTTTAGATTGTGGTCTTGCTGAATGGAGAATTTTAGCTCCAATTTCAAGTCTCTAAAAAGCCTTGAATTTAAAAAAAGACAAAAAAAATGAAAAAGAAACAAAAACGTGGATGAATTATATTTAATTCAATCAAAGGGTAAAGCAAGTGCATCAGGTTTAGGTATTATAAAGTATAGATTCATTTTCTTCTGCTTATCCGGGGCCGGTTCGTGGAGGCAGCAGTCCAAGAAAAGATACCAAGACTTCCTGATCCACATACACTTCCTCCAGCTGCTCTGGGGTGACCCCGAGGCGAAACCAGGCCAGCTCAGAGACATAGCCCCTCCAGCGTGTCCTGGGCCTTCCACGAGGCCTCCTCCCAATGAGGCATCCGAAACAGATGCCCGAGCCACCTCAACTTGTTCCTTTCAACGTGGAGGAGCAGCGACTCTACTCCTAGCTCCTCCCGGTTAACTGAGCTCCTCACCCAATCTCAAAGGGTGCGCCTAGCCAACCTGCGAAGGAAACTCATTTCGGCCACTTTCGCGATCTCATTTCGCGATCTCTTCCTTTTGGTCATTATCCAGGTGAGGGTGGGAACATAAATCGATCAGTAAATCGAGAGCTTTGCCCTCCGACTCAGCTTGCTCTTCACCACCACACTCTTGAACATTTCAAAAAAGTAAAAAATCATATCGCTGGACTTTGTTTTCCAAGTTCGAAGAGGATTTTCTTCCCATCCGGGAAGCTTTTCCAATTCAAAATGACTGAATTAGCATTTAGTTCCAAGCTTTATGGAGTAGCCCAAACAAAGCCTTGTTTTGACTTAGAAAACTCACTGGACTGGAAGAACAGGTCTGCCCCTTAGTAATGGGGAGTGGTTGAGGTCTTTTTTAGCCTGCAATACCTGATACTGGACTAAGCCTCTGAAAAAAAAAAGGGGGGGGGGGCATTGTTGACATGTCTGACAAGGCGAGATGTGGTCTTCTGCAAGGGGATCAGGATTATGATAACAAGAAGGAATAAACTCTAACTCTGCATTGTAGATTTATGAAAGCTGAGACCTGAGTTCACTCCCTCTGTTTGAGGTTGTTTTTTCTCTCTTAACATAACTGGCTTCCTTCACACCCCCTTCAAATGACCTGTCTTCTATGTCCAAATGTGCTATATGACATCTCACCTGGTCAGCCAGGCCAACAATGCCCCTGTGCATTCAGTCAGTGAGTCTAGAAAAGGCTAAAAACATTTAGTCCATTTGATCATTATTTGACATTTTTTGTGAAGACCATTCTTTTACATTTTACCATTCAGTTGTACCTGTATTGTTAAGATGTTTTTTTTTTTGTTTTTTTAATTTTAAGATGAATGTCCGCTCCAGCACTGCCCTATCCATAGAATGACCAGCTTCCCTGTCTGTGCTGGAGACAAGCAGTCCCAAAGCACGATGCTCTAAAAAAAACAAGATGAAAAACCTTGTTATTTTTTTCCCTTTCAGTTGTTGTGTGACATGTGACATAATGCGACATGCATGCTCACTACCCTTCTGGCCCGACTTTGTTCCACAAAATATTTAATACTTTATTATATTTCTATGTGAGCCTGACTTTCACTGGAGGGAATTATCTCAGCAAATAGTCTGTATGAGTTTTTCTTTAACATAGGGAAAACAATAGAAATGACAAAGGAAAAAAAAAATTCCAGAGTTAAGGGACCAATATTTGGTTAGCACAGTTTAAATTTGATCATTAAACCAGGAGTCATGTAAAGATGCTAGAAGGCTTAATAATTTCTTATGGTTTCATACACTGTTATTCCTTAGTTCTGATTAAATTTTGCTTACTTTCATAAAAGCCTTCCACACTATAAATTGACTTAGAGAAGCTCAACTAGGTCAACAAAAACACAATAGATTTAGATTAAATTTATGTGATCTTTTTATAATCTTGAAAGAGTGAAGACTATAGAAATATACAGTAGCTTATTCTGTTATATCAGTGACTCTTCAGATCAATTTTCTCTTGTGCCACAAGAGAGAAAAAGAGGACACCTTTAGCGCATCGTTCATTCACTCATGAACTGGAGGACCCTGGTGATTTAAATTAGGGTGACCAGACGTCCTCTTTTTCCCAAACATGTCCTACTTTTCATACCTAAAAAAATGTCCGGGCGGAATTTCAAAATCGTTCGGGATTTTAGTCGACTACAATGCTGTACGTGGGGGACTGGGGGACAGAGCGACCAAACCCAACCCATTGACAGTGGCCTAGCATACCGTCACAGAGTCGGGTTCAGTCGCTCCGTCACCAGCCGGCTCCCTGCCCCGTCCGCCGGGGTTCCCGGACCAGCCCCAGAGTTCATGGCTCATTTCGAGTGTCCTCCAGAAATCTGGTCACCCTATTTAAACAGGTCAAGAAGTTACACAGTGCCAGGCCTTGACTGAAACAAATGATACACAGATCACACATTTTTTAACCTTTTCCTTAACAATTCTTCAGTTCATAAGTAAACTTCACTGAAATACACAGAGATGATGGAGGTCATGAGTTGTTATGGAGGCAAAGTCACATTTTGGAGATTACTTTAGATACACAAATTATGATTAAAAACCCCCATCCTAAGAACACAGACTAGATTCTTCTGTTCTAAAATTCAAATATTTCAACTGCCAATTTTTTACCGCAACACATTTTCATGTTCTGCTTGCATGTCTCCAAAGGAAAAAATCCAAGGGGCACCTCAAAGTGATTAACATCCCAACTTTATTCCACACTCTGACTTGCAACTTGCTTGAAAGAAGCTCTACTAACAAGGGACGCTATCACACAATGTCTTTTGACCTATCAAGAAGGGGGGAAATTCAGCCCTCAAGAGTCAGTATTCTGCAAAAAATCGATGGTTCATTAGTAGACATCTGCAGAAACGGAGTGCATGCTGATGCAGTAACTTTGCCACTTGAGTCAATTGTGATGGAGCAGGAGCACAACAAACACATGCAAGATACCTGCTGTTAAAGACTGAATTTGCCCTCCCCTGGAATATTAATAAGGTGAACAATTGTCCATTAATCTTTATGTTATTCCAGTTATTCTGTGTTAAAGCAGTCAAAGGGTATTTCAAGAGCAGCGTTCTATTTAGATAAAGTTGTTTTGTGATATGTGTATTAGATTACCAAGTATGGCACAGGGGTAGAAATAAAATGCAGCCTTCAGGATAATGCCAGGGGTATTCTTACTAAATTAAGTAAAAAAGGGCTGCTGTATACTGTAATAATGCCAAATGGAAGCTTGTCATGGGAGTACGTGAACATAGAAAAAACTTAGATCATATAAACCAAGCGTGTCAAGCTCTATTCTTCCTCAGCAGCTGTCCTACGTCAGTTAGGTATGCCGCTTATACTCATTTAACATTTCTCATGCTAAAGTTAGTGAATTTACTAACCATGTTAAACACATAAACCGATCAGTCATCATCTTTCTATTCTTTTGACTTTTAATAAAATTAAAGTTCTATATTTTCAATTCTGTGAACACATGACAGTCCTTCTAATAGTTAAAATTGGAATAAATAACAAATACATCAAAAATTTATAAACTAAAAACAAAAACTGAAGAAAAGAAGCTTGATTTTGGTGTTATATGAGATAAAAAAAACTGTTTCTCAGAATTAAGCATACCTGTTATCGAAGAGGTTTAGCAAGGGACTTAGCAGAACAGCTCAGACATTTTATCTAAACAGCAACCATCTGGATCCCTGCAGACAATACCAAACACTTCCTGCCAAGATGGCTTGGTTCTGCCCCAAGCTCTCTTGTAAAGCTGTCATAAATGCCTGAAGGGTCCCAAATCCACCATATTTAGAGCTCCTTAATACAAATGCTTATGGGTTGGCCAGACCTAAAAATGAGGCCACAGATATGTTCAATTTCCATGTTTCTATTTCTAAAATTACAGTTCATTTGGACAATATTTATCTGTTCTTGTCATAAATTGTGTTACTTTACATCAAGAATGAACATGGCTTTTACCATTCAGTACACTATGTGTTCTTACAGATTTACTGTCATTAAGGTCTAGTTTTGGTCAAAAAACAAATTTAATAAAAAAAAGGACCTCAAATTAGAAAAAATAATGATAACATATTAAGAAAGACAACCTAAGAAAGAACAGTTCTTATATAGATAGCTTTTTTGTGTGAAAATGTGCTGAGTTCAACAAAAGAATGTCTCCCATTTTTTGTAGATTTCTAGCTGAAACAAGTTTTTTGTCTTTAGCTGGTTCCTATTGCTTACAAAAGAGTCCTAATTATGGTTGTGTCTGTTTCTCTCAGAGTAAATAGAGCTGTCTTCATTTTTCTGGGTGTTTTTGCATGGAAAAGTTACAGTGGTGGTTAGATAAATTTCCGAAGATTTCGTTTTATAAATAACATAATAAATAACTACATCAGGCTCTCTAGCTCTAGATTTATATCTTTTGCAAGAAAAAAAAAACATAAGTAAGTCTGGCACTCTCAACCCTTCTTTGCAAACTTTGGTGAATGCAAAAATAGGACTCTAACAAATAGGAGGTCATCAAGTACTCAAGGTAGTAGTTCTACACATTACTGTCAGATATGAAAACAGGCTCTGAGCCTTGACAGTAAGAAACAGAGATCCTGGGCTCCAATGAAAAAAAATTATGTGGAGTTTGCAAATGTCCCTAATGTATACATGGGTTCTTCTCCGGTCCAAAAACATGTATGATGAGTTAACAGACCTCACTGTGATAGAATGCCGACCTGCTCAGGGTTTCCCTCCTGCTACTCGCACACCACCAACGATAACAGCCTCCCCCCCCATCATGGAAGAATAAAGTAAGAGTATAAAATGGATGGGTCTTGATTGCTGTATAAAATAGCTCATATTAATATGAGTTTCTAACCAACCATTTTCAGAGCTTCGTCCACATGACTGAACAATGGAAGGAATTTTACATCAGAAAGGATGAATGCCATTACTGATAAATTAATCTGTCATTCTTTCAATAAAAAACACTAAAAGGTATTCAACTAATAAAACCACGTGGCAATCTCTAAGCAGCCTAACTTTTTTTTTTCTTTTATTGGAATTACGCAAAACTATTATACAAAGATTTAGTTTAAGACGTCCAAGACACAAGAGGGTAATTACATTGTCATGTTCTTCTAAACTACTATTTCCCTATGAGGAAAAAAATCATCCTTTTAATTACTTAAAAAGAATTCAAAACCAGACAAAAAGCGTGAAGAGGAAGTAAAGGCCAACACGTGGATTCTGCTGCTTACTGCTTTCAGAGAGGGTAGATATAATGCATGAGAAGCAAACTGCATAACACTAAAGCAGTGAGAGAAACAGTTGAAACCTAACAGCAGGGATGATTAAGAATAAATCTTGTTTTATCACCGATAAACATTTAAAGAGGAATGGTTGGGACACCATGGACTTTCCTCCCCAGATTAACGCGGATATTGCTTAAGGTGATAAACGAAAACCAAATGCCCTAAGACCAGACATGTAAAAACAAAAAGATGGGTTCTGTAAATTTAAGCATATCTATGTGTTAGAATCAAAGTCTACAACTAAATCAAGTTAAAAAAAAAAAAAAAACTAGGTAAACATATGCCCTTCATCCAATCTGACTAAATTTAAGCCATACCACACACAAATACAAATTAGGCAAATGTTTATCCTCTAGATGTTTGTCACTGGAAATAGAAATAAAATGAAAGAACTACAGCAGTAATTGCAGTCACTCAGTGGGAGAGAGAACATTTTGGCAACCAAAAGATGTAATTGATGTTCTCCTAATACTTATTTATAAGGTCAGTACATCTCTGCAATACAAGTGCAATAATTCAAGTGAACTACTGAGTAGTGACCCAAGTCCAGAGGTGTCAAGTAACGAAGTACAAATACTTTGTTAATGTACTTAAGTATGCTTTTTAGGTATCTACACTTTACTCCATTACTTATTTTTCTTCCCAACTCATTGGCTCAAATGCAATCCCTCACACTAAGCATGCTTGTAGCGACAGTGTAGAGGAAAAACTCCCTTTTAACAGGAAGAAACCTCCAGCAGAACCAGGCTCGGTGTGAGCGGCCATCTGCTGAGGCCAATTGAGGTTCAAGGAAACAGAGGCAGAGATACAAAAAGCAACTGTATAAGGCGGCCTCGTCCAGGAAACACACAGCAAGGCAGATGAGCTCCGAGCCAGCTTACATGTCAGAGGATGAAGAGAGCACATCCAGCCAGTAACAGTCAGAGAAACAGGACTACACTGAAAGACAGGCCGATCTTGAACATCTATTAACAAAGGTGTTGATGGCAGCAGAACAGCTGATATTTCTATCCAGCATTGTCTTCTAGTCAGCACAGAGATTATCTTATAGAGGTGTTCAATGACATCTTTATAAATGCAGGCTGTGGAAGAACCACAGTGCTGGCATTATTGGACCCGAGTTCAGCATTTCAACACTACTGACTACACTGCACAATTAGAAACCTGGGCTGTTTTCTACACTTGACTGGTATGAACCTTATTTGAAAAAGAAGGACATTATTTGTTCAGAAGGTAATTGAATTTTTGTTTTTAAAAAATATCAAAAACAAACAAACCAATTAAAGTATCTTGCTTATGAACAGTGAAGCAACATACCTGTCAACAGGTGCACAAATCCTACTGAACATTTCCTGAACATTACAGAAAACACCTGCAGTGTATTTTGATATAGGAATGGTGTATTAATTTTAGTGACAGTGATTAGGCAGAGGGTCTTATTCTATTGTGGGATAATAAAAAACTAGACACAACCCTCACCACGCTGAACAGTTATGCCCTAATCCTGCTTAATTCCACTGGATCACCGCAAAATGACTGTCAGCATTTATTGTTTTACATTGACATCAAGTTTTCATTGAGGAGGAAAAATTGCTGCATCTGGAATCAAAGCACACATCACACACTTACTTGTCAGACATTTGTACTGAAGGGATTTCAGTGCAAAGTTTTTGCATGTGTCCAGCACTTCAAGCTAAACCTCTGTGCTCTTCTCATTGACAGTCTGGGCAGTTGCATTGGAGCACATCTTCCTGCCAAACGCAGCAAGTCAGCACAGACGGTATCAAGAATACTGTTTAAAGCCATCATTCACTTTATTGTCAGAGCTGCCCAGCTGGGGAAGGTTGCCACATCAACTTCCCTCTGTCTAGCTCTGGACTCTAAAACGTTAAATGTGTTTCTCTTCTGACTTCCAACAGCCTGTTCAGTATGCTTGACCAAGATTCAAGGACGGCATAGCTTACCTCTAAAGGTTCAAAAAAGAGAATAGATTCTCTACACTTGGGCATGATATTATCCCGCTATATGGTCAGCAGAAATAATAATGTCTCCATCAGCAGCTACAATCTGGCATTGGCTTTCTATAGTCTCAAAAAAGGAATGTCATAAGTAATACCTTTCTTCTTGCTTTTGCTGATATCCAAACACAATGCCTATTCTTGTCTTGTATTTTTGTGCTCCTGCTTGAATGGGCAAAGCTCTAAATCTTTAATAGTGATTTCCCCAGAATAATGCATGGATAATCTATTTAAACTTGAATTAACTTTACCTGCCTTTGTAACAAAAATGTGATCTGAACTTTCTTACAGTGCCATATTAGAGGCGAAGCAGAAGCCTAGGAGGTGTGATATTAGAGTGCAACTCAGAGATAATCCTCACCAAGACGTGATGATTCGTCTGAATGTGGAGGATTAAGGAAGAAAAGAGGGCTGGAGGGTCTTGGTCTGATTTAAACTACTTGAGAGAAGAGAAACTAAACACTTCTGCAATTTTGCTTTTATGCCTTTACCTAACCATATCCAGCACCTTTGCAAACAACGTTTTAACACGAGCAGTCAATTGTATAAATCACATATACCGTATTTTCACGACTATAAGGCGCACATAAACGTCTTTTTTTCCCCTCAAAATGTGCGGTGCGCCCTTTGGTGCGGTGCGCCTTATGTGTGTTGCAACTGCGACTTTTGAGACCACCTCATTGAGGAGATGATAAAAGAGTGGCTGAATGTAAGGA
>NW_015151466.1:99668-122486 GCF_000732505.1 Cyprinodon variegatus | reverse complement strand
TGTGTGTTAAATACAGAAATGGGACACATAACTGAGAGTGCGCCTTTTAGTACGGTGTGCCTTATGGTCGTGAAAATACGGTAAACAAAACTGGTTTAATGAAAGAAAACCCACAATGATCACACAAATAACTTAAATCTGACAAAATAATAAATAAAAAAGAAGAAATCAAATTCAGACATTGCTTTTCAAACATGCACCAATAGAATGATTAAAAAAAATAAAACCTCAAACAGGACAGGAATAAAATGATGGTACCCTTAACTTTATACTTTGTTGCACAACCTAATGAGGCAATCAGATAATTCCTGCAACTGTAAATGAGACTGCTTTTCTCAGCAGGTATTTTTGGTAAATTCTTCATTAGCTAACTGCTGTAGTTATCTCAATTTTGAAGGGAGCCTTTTCCAGACGACATGTTTCAGTTCCTTTCAAAGATGCTGAATGGCATTTAGGTCAGGGCTCATAGAAGGCCACTTCAGAATATATCCAATATTTTCCTCTCAGCCATTCGTGGCTGTTTTTAGCTGTGTCTTATGGGTCATTATCCTGTTGCATAACCCATGAACAAGAACAATCTTTCCGACACTGGGCAGCACATTTCTCTCTAAAATCCCCTAAGAGTTTTGAAATTTCATTGTACCCTGCAGATATTTCAAGACAACCTGTGCTAGATGAAGCAAAGCAGCCCCAGAACATAACAGAGCTTCCTCCATGTTTCCCAATAGTGACAGTGTTCTTTTCTTTATATGCTTCATTATTTTCTTATGTCAACATAGAGCTGAAGTTCCTTTGAAAAAGTTACATTTTATCTCATCCATCCATAGGACATTCTCCCAGAATTTTTGTGCCTTTTTGACATGAAGTTTGGCAAATTCCAATCTGGCTTTTTTATGATTTGGACAAATCCTTTGTCCTCATTGGTTTTCTCTCATCAGCTCCACTTTGGTTCAACAAATGACAGATGGTTTCATCTGACAATGATGTTCCTTGAGTTTTAAGGTCGCATTTGAATCTCGTTAGAAGTATTCAGGGCTCTTTTGTTACCATTTATCAAATGTTATCAATTTTCTTTCAATCACATCCAGGGATACAGTCCCATTGGTCTAAAATTTCCAAATATTATGTTCAACTTTGGTCACAGTAACATCAAGCTGCTTGGGGATGGTCTTAAAGCCTTTATCTTTACCATGTTTTTCTATCTAATATTCTAAGTCAACTCTATCCTTCGCTTTATATGGTCAATGTTGGGTGTGGTGCACGCCATGTCACCAAACAGCAACTACCTGTGGCCCAATATATAGGTCCACTAACTGATTACAAGATTTTAGACAACTGTGAGGCTAATTAGTGGACACGCCTTGTTTTAAAATGTCTTTCTAGAGGTACCATCATTTTTATCCAGGCCTGTTTAATGAGTTATTTTTTCTAATTTTTTTCCCATGGCATGGTTGAAAAGCAATGTCTAACTTAAATTTTTCTATTGTCAAAGAATTTTTATTTATTACTTTTTTCAGTTTTTTTGTTATTTATGTGACTATTGTGGGTTTTTCCTTTCATTAAACAAGGGGTATCGACAATTATGACTAAATTTTATCAGATTTTTTTTTTTGGTAAGTCAAAAAAGAAAATCTAAAAATTTGTGTCAAAGTTAAATTAACCTGGAATTAAGCCATGGCACTTTGCACTCAGATTAATGCTATCACTGGCTACTGAAGAACAGGTGAAAGTAAAAATCTCTTCAATTTTACGGTCTCAGTTTTTGAGCTGTAATCCACAGTTTCTTCTTCCCTACTGACAGCTCGCTGTGTATGCATATTTTTAGATCTAAATAATAGAGCAAAAATGCTGAACTACGCTTTTGTTCAAATGAACAAATCTTTCAGATAAAACAGAACCATTTATTGAAAAAGATGCAAAAGTGCTGAAGAATTGTTCATTTTTGGTAGGAGCATTGGGAAGTATCTTTATCGTTGCAAATGTGACAAAATATGAGATACTGAACCACAATCTAATTTCCTCCAGGTTCCTGTTCGCTTCTTTACAAGTCTAGTTTCCCTCTTTAATCCCAGATGTGACAAATAGATTCAGACTGAACTTAAAAAAAGAACACCGAAAGAAGAGAGGCAGAGGCAGAGCAGGTAAAAAAGGGAAATGTCTAATAAAAAATATCTTTCTCCAGAACTCAATTGTCTACCTGTCTGGGGAGCAAATAGTATAAATTATAGATATGAATCTACAATGTTCCAATACAGAGAAATTCAGAGGAAAAATGTCTTTGCTTTTACCATTACCGAACAGAGAAATGACCATGAATGTATATACAGTACCAGCAGAAGATAAGTCTGGACCCATTTATTGACTAAAACACTGGCCTTATATTTTCTAAGACCCTGCCAAGTATAATTTCTTGGGGAGATAATCTCACAGAAACAAAACTTCAAATCCATATTTTCTTTTATTAAATTATAATTTTGTGTATTTTAACTTTTTTCCATAATGTGTTACTTGAATTACTAATGTGAATCTATGTTTTTCTTTAATGGGGGTATGTAAACCTTTAAGCACAACTGTTTTGTAGTTAATAACCTACATGGATTCCCCACTGGAAAATATATGAAAGAAGAGCTAACAATTCCATAATTTTTAAAGCAAGAGGTATTTTAAGCTGCTGCTTTGCCATTTAACACATTTGTTTTTAATTGATAGTTTAACATCCAATATAGATTAGGTTTCTATATTTTTAGGTTGAAATTAAGCCTAGGAAGGCTGTATACACGGATGTGCTGCACACTAATTGCTGTGTGATAACAACTGCACCTGCTTCACTAACATTCTCCCTCTGATTGGCAAAAAAGCACTAACTGAAGTATAGCGTTAAACTAGCAGAAAACTGTGAGAACTGAATACAAACTGTCAAAACCTGGACAAGTTCCTTTGGGTACTGATCCAAGGTTTACAATGAAGTCACATCCTATAGTTGCAGCAAATTTCAGGCACTTCTCAAAGAGTTGTGAAAGTAAAAGTATTCACTCTCCCTGTGTTAAAAAAGGCAACAGGAGAACATATTGAATGCTCTAAAAGTTGAACACTATTTGTAAAATTTGAGTTAAATATGCTTATAGGTGACAGAAAGCTTGGATATATCTTTTATATTAAGTTCTAGCAAGTCAATTTAATCTGGTTTAAGTTAAATGATGAAAACTCCTCTTTAAACTCAGCTATAGCTCTAATGGTCTTGTAGACTTGTGGCTGTTGCTCCTGAAACGATGACCTGATCTATTTTGATGTTTTTCCTCCTGTTATTTCTTCTCTTAAGACAATAAAGTTTGTTTTGATATAGATACACCGGTACCAAAGTCTGAGTTTATTTAGTAATAATTCAAGATAATCACATATAAATGATCCTGGATACTTAGCAATGATTATAATGACATGCACCCTCTTCCTCCCACACACACACACACACACACACACACACACACACATTAAATTTAGTGGAAAAATTAAAAGAGAGAGAGGTAGAAAAACATTAGGTAGGGGATATGAGAGGGAAAAAAAATAAACTGGGTCATGCTTGACATGGATTATGATGGTGTAATGCACCGGTACTAACCGTCTCTCACTGAATAATTCAAAGGAGAAACACTGTGAGGGGATAATAACTAATGACTCTTACCATCCCTGCAAGCCAGACACTCAGACAAAGGAATCTGACACTTTCCAACTAAACTGAATATTTCCAACTAACCACTTGCACACATCACAAGTTCTCAACATTTCAAGCCAATCTCAGAGGCACCCAAACAAAGATTGATCAATTCTGAAGGAGAATTTTTTCCTGAGTTTCCATTACTCCTAATCCAGTCATAAGGATATGCTCTTAATGGCGGTGAGCTGCAAGAGCTGTGTGTTTGAAGTGAATTAGAGGTTATCCATCATGAACACACCTCTGTGTGGCAAGAGGTCATTGGGGAAGGTTAATGTCAGCCCAGATCGAAATAAAGTTCACATCTAATCAGAATTCAAATCTAAGGTGACAGTCTTTCTTTTGCCTTTTCAGACTTAAGCAAAAATGTTTCCCAGAGATCTTGCTGCAGCGTCTAGGTATATTCTTCCAGAGGAAGCAGCAGAAAATGATTAATTAATTAATTAAATGCCGAACTTACTGCTGCAAATTCATTAGGAACATTTAGACTAAGATTATTTTAAACAATTATCAGTCAACAAGGGATTTATCTTTCATTTACCTTACCATTATGTTAATTTATAGAAAATATAACCCTGTTCTAAAATGTATTTTGGTTAATTGTCAGGAATCAGATTGTAGGACAGACAGAACTGAAGTGATTAAAGTGTTTATTAACTGCTCAGGGATCTGTGGCTCATCAGCTTGGACAAGATGACTGGAATCTCTGTACAGGTAGAAACAGGTTGGTGATCACAAAACTCTGATGGGGAACGATAGCGGGCATGTGAGTCACTAACCTGGTTTTTAGGTTCAGTCTGAGGCCAGAGGAAGTAGTGGAATCTAGCCAGATAATTCTTCACAGCATGCGAAATCTGTCCAGAGATTTCCAGGAGTGGAAGCAGAGCAGACTGACAAGCGGAAGCCCACAGAGCAGGAGTATCCAAAGGGAAAATCCAAAGTCAGCGTCGATGTCCAGGCCAGAAGATCAGAAATTTAGAAATCTGAAATCCAAGCCAGGGTCAGGAGACAGATCCAAGGTCGTTAGCAGGCAGAATCCAATTGAAGTCTGAAGACAAGTCAGACAAACAGATCAGAACAGGGGCAGGGAAACTCAGAACTCTAGGAGCAGTAACTTGTCAGGATCAGCTAATCAACAACACACTGAGTATACTAAAGAACTCTCACCTACGGCTCGAATAATCTGGCACTGACGGCTGACAATAACTGTAAAAACTTCTTTCAACGAAAATGTGCATTATAGCCATAGAGATCAGTGGTAATAACCTGCAACATACGTTTCAGCACGGCGCATTGCCAAGCAAACAAAGTGGAGGGTGTGTCTCGGACCATGGATCCCAAAAGGAAAAAAAAGGAAGATGCCCGATGAGAACGGGGGATTCAAAGAAGAATGGAGCGAAATGCCTTCATTATCAATGCATAAATGCTTTCATTATCAATGCAGAAGGATTACCTGCATTTTTGCTGTTTAAAGAGAATATAAAAAAAATAAACAGAGTAATTTGAAAAGGCATTTCCAGGGAAGGCATGCTAAATATGCAGCCGACCACCAAGTTGGGAGTGAGAAAAAAGTGAGATTGCAGAACTTCTGGATAAATTACAGTGGAGCAAATATAGATTTAAGAAGTGGATTGCATCTCCAAACTCCGCTACTGCTGCTTGTTTTTTTTTTGCAAGCACTGAAAACCATCCACAGATAGAGTAGCGCTCTGATGCAGGTATGTGAATTTTCTTCCATTTTTTTTTCCCAAATCCTCAAAATAAATCTAACACCAAGGAACGCTGGTGACGGAGGATATGAGATTTCGGGTTTAGACAGCACTGCTATGATGGATGTCATTTCCTGCTTGGTTCCTCATGACTCAATCAACTCCTGCCAACAGAAACACGTCCATCATAGAAAGATTTCTTTATCGTGTTTCTATGATTTCATCAATGCAACAAAACCTAAACCGCACGGAGAAGGGCAGTGAAATGATGTGCAATGTGAGTGTTTACTGCTCCTACCTCACCTCATGCACTTTGTGACATTTGCTCCAGGATAAACGTTCAATCATGAATGCTTATTACATATTTAAGCCCACATAGTCCTTTCTTAATACACTTAGAGCCCGTGTTTCCATATGAGGCTTATATAAGTCTTTTAAAATTTTGCAGCTCCACACAGATATATACATATTTTTTTGTCCAATAATGCTCTTTGAACACTTTGGGTTGCCGACCCCGGCCCTGCAGCTATGCAGAACAGACAGAAATACATTACCAAATGAAAAGGGGTCTATATTTTAATAATATCAAAATGTGTATAAAATGTTTTTTTTCCAATACAGTTGAAACTAGAAAATATGATTTGGAATTTATTCTATTTGAGCATGCATAAAAGGACACCCTTGTAGAAGAGGCGTTTGATAAAAAATCTGGCCTCCCTCACCATAAATGCCACCACCAGAGTAGGGCAACATTGG
Organism: Cyprinodon variegatus; assembly: GCF_000732505.1. NCBI lineage: Eukaryota > Metazoa > Chordata > Actinopteri > Cyprinodontiformes > Cyprinodontidae > Cyprinodon > Cyprinodon variegatus. Next base: position 116,312 of record NW_015151466.1, on the reverse strand, counting down.
AGAAAAATGACAGAAAGTACGTCCAGCAGATCAATGTTCAGCTACAGACTATAGTTGCTCAAAAAGGAAGGTCTTTTACTAACAGCATTATAAAGTTATGGATAACTTACCTCTTCAATAGACATGAACAGACATGTTTTTAAGAAAGGTGATGCAGTTTTTTTTTTTTTGTACTCATCCTTTGCAAATATGCCCATATGAGGTGACAGGTAAAAAGGGGAGGAGTAAGGAGTTGGGTGGGGTTGCAGCTGGAGTGGAGGTTGTGGACGCACAATTTATATTGGTCTACACATAGTGTTCAGCTCTTGGTTTCAATCCAGGCACTAAAACTTCAAGCCGACCTGATGGAAAAGCTAGACTGATTGGAAAATTGCTTGTGTTAAAGTTTCATGTCTCATTTGTTTGTAATTTGTTGATGCTGATAAAAGATGAATGTGTCATTTAGGAGTCAAATATGCAATGAAGAAGACTGACAGCAATGATGCAGCCCCCACACCTTCCCACTGCTTCATCCACTGCATGCCCTCTCCAGCACAAACGCTGCAGATGAAATTTAATGCATTCACCAGCTGCACATAAATATGAAAATCTGAAGTGGGAACAGCATTAGAAAGATCTCACCATAAAAATTCTACCAGCATGACATGATTTGAGAGTGCAGAGATGACGCAATGTTTCCGAAAGCGTTCTCAGTGGTATAAAAAGGCACCTTAGTGTTGCAATTTGCCCAAAGACATAAGCTTTATGAAAATAAATGCCATATCTTTGAACCAAAATCATGGCAGAACGATGTCTATTGAACTCAATTCTATTTTAGATGCGTTTTCCTGAGGTGATGTAAACAAATGTGCTATTTGGGAGCATTTCTCCCTTGTGGCTTTTTTAACACCTACACTGAAATAAAGCTGCACATAAATTTGCTACATTCTGCTTTTATTAAACAAGCACTCCAGCCAAAGGCACCACTTGCTCTTTTGTTATAAATGAGCTCGACTTTTAAATCCCTTTGACATAATATCATGATAACAAATATTTTGATGAACACCAATATATCTGTCCAAGGACTACCAGATAAAGAGGACAATTAAACGTCTAGGACGTTAAAGTACAACTTCTTGCACCTGTATTTTCATTATTTGAATTAATAAGTTGTATTAAATATAACTTTGGAAGAAAAGTTTTTGTCTTTATGCATTTTTAAAACCTTTATCCCAAATATCAACATTTAATGGAAATATAAATACAAGTACAAACAACTTTAGGCCACCTGCTTATCATGCAAATGATAATTTATTGCACAGCTTTTTATTTTGTCTTCTTTGTGTCTTGAGATACATCCATCTTGCATGTTATGAATAACTGCTGAGAACTAACATACTTTAAACTTATTATAATCAATATTATTGATATTGATGACAACAATAAAAGCAGATTACATGACATGCTGCTTGGGCAACTTTTTTTTTGGCAGGATAATTTACAGTAATCCAGAAATAAATTACTACCCTATATAGTTTTGTTAAATTATCAAACAATTCTCTACAATCCAAGCTCAAAACAAAAACTATTTTTTCCAATAATTTAATTTTTAAGAAAAGGAAAACAAGCACCTAAACCAAACTGAAAAATTAATCACTATCTTGTAAAATAACAAATGTAAATAACGAAATTTTTTAGTTTGATTTCACTCACTTTTTTATTCTGAGGTCTGATTAAGGCTAGACGATACAGTTAAAAAATGTATTATTTGAGCCGTTCATATCAGTCAATATTCAAATATATTGATTGGTATTTCTTTATCTATATAAAATAAGGACCAAATAGGAAAAAAAAACACAAATATGGCAAACTAACCTTATTTAAATATAACCCTTAAAGAGAGGTTAGCCCTACTACCAACTTTACTTAGTTTGAGAAGCTAAATCCTTGGAGTTCAGTGGAATTATTTAAAGTTTTATCAGTTGTTTTCCCCAACTCTAGGATTAATGAATATCTTTAAAAAGAATAGATTTTTTAAACACAACATTTCTAAAAAATAAACCTTTTAAAATAATGTCATTGATCTATATGCAAGAAAGACACATTTACTTATATAACACATTTATACAATTCAAAGTGCTGAAAAACTTACAAAGAAACAATATGACAAGTAGATTGCAGTGGCATAAAGATTATTCAATAATTCATAAACACAGATAATTAAAGAGAGAAAAAAATGAATAATTAAAATGATAAGATAATTGCAAACAGTTATGATAAAATGTTTGAGAAGATCAGTGTGAAAAAGGCCCGGGAAGCGTTTTCTAAAACCTTGAGGCTGCAGGAAACCAGTGGAAATATCTGACTAGAGAACATTGCTGAACTTTACCAAAGGGGTTCACTGTACCCAAAAAAAGCATGCTGATAACTCATGCAGGATGGCAAAAAGGAACAAAGAACATGCACGCACAGTCGGTATATAAGACTTAAGGACAAGCGCAGAAACTGTGTATAAATCATCCATATAAGGATTTCCAAACAAGTGTGTTTGCTGATAGAAAACAACCCCTCATTTTGCAGAGCATATTTCCAAAGCCAATAAAAATAATATTTACAAAAATAAGTTAAACTTTTTAAAAGATGTATGCCTCACCTGTTGCAAAAAAACAAATTTTTTGAAAGAAATATATATATTATTATCTACAGTTAAACATGGTGTTAGAGTGAAGCTGTGGGGCTGGTTTACTGCTTAAAGAGCTGGATGGCTTGTTATAACTAAAGGAATAAAGAATTCTGCTCCTTTGGAGGAGATCTTGAAGGACAAGGTATCAAAGTGTACCAGGAAGAACCCATAAATAAATAAATAAAAAATTGTAAAAAATTTAGAGGGTTGAAGGAAGTGTAGCCAAAGTCCCTACTCAACCTAACTGGTTAGCAGTGTCATGGCCTTAGATGAGCTATTCATGCATAAACACACTCAAATACATCTCAGTGCAAACAATTTCCACAACAATTTCCTTTGCAGTGATGTATATAGAGGATATATTATCAATGTTTCTCTTTGCTCGTCTGCAGGTGTTGTCAAAAATGGTTCACAACCAGTTAGGGAAATAACTTTACTGAACAAAAGCTGCAAAAAATTGTTATAATTTCTCATTTTGCTTAACAGCAAAAGAAATTATACAAATCTACATGTATCCAGTGCATTTAAACAAAGTTAGTCAATAGGGGTTATAAATGCCTTTTTAATGAGATTTTTGCGTAGGCAGTTAATCTGGCTTGTTTGTCATTCATTGCTTTATATTTGTAAAAATCCATTTTCTTTGGTGTCAAAATATTCTAGGAGCATTTAGTGTGGTGACAGTTCCTTTTAACAATTGTTCTGTTTGTGTTTTAGAACTACCTGACAACAAAAGTGACAAACCAATTTCACAGTTTAGATATTTTGGACACTGAATAAATTGTCAAAGAAAAAACATAATGTACCTGCGTGGAAAAAAAATATTCATACCACCTGAATATTTTGTTGTTTAATATCAGTTTACATCAATCAGTTCTGCAAAGGCTTCAGAGGACATTAGTGAATAAAAACTATCAAGTCAAGAATAAAGTTGAGATTAAGCAAGGTTGTGTTCTGTAACAATATCCCAAGTTTTGTAGCAAATCATCACAGGGCTCATTTTAATCAGTCATCTGAAAGTGCAAAGATTACCTACCAAATACAGAACCACTTATCTATACATAAAGAACAAATGAGAAGAGACCTAAACAGAGAAGCAGCAAAAAGACTGAAGTTTACTCAGGAGGAAGGAATCTAGACTTTGAAAGATCACCATGACAGGTCCTGCTTGCTGTTTACCATGAGCCATATAGAAGGTAAAGCATTTTTTTGACATACAGTCTTAACCTAACAGTTGTGGCACCATTCTCCTCTGAAGATTTTTCACTAAAGGCAGGAAAATTGGTCAATGTTAAGCTGATGGCAATCTTTGAAGAAAACCTAAGAGGTTGCAAAGTTTTGTCTTAAGACAGACAATTTTATGAATATATCTGATGTGCTCAACATTTTGTAAATCATATTTGATATTGTTTTTACAATCTGTATGCAGCTGATCGTCTTTATTCTCTTTTTATTTGCAGCAGACACATGATTCTTTTTGCTTAAAAAAAAGTACAGGACCACATTTCACCTGACTGCTTCTATGACTTGGTCCCACTTCAGGTATGGACTGCACTCCAAAGCTATCATTCTGTTTGTTCCCCAAGTTTAAAAAGAAGGGGATAAGAACCCATTCAGTTATGCTGCCTTTTCAGCCTTGAACGATTTTTAATGAAAGTCAAATTCAACATAGTTAATGCCACTTGGCAAACTAAAAAAGTAGAGACTGTTGAGAAATTAAGTGCAGTTCCATTAAAGTCAGTCATGTTTTTATTAATTGATCTTAATACTTTTGGAACTACATGAATGTATGTCACTGTATTAAACTCAGAGGTGGGTAGAGTAACTAAAAACTGTATTCAAATAAACGTAGCACTGTTTCAACATTTTTTTTCTCAAATAAAAGTAAAAAAAATATTTGGTAAAAAGGCTACTTGAGTACTTAGTAAGGGATGGATACTAACATCTGATTTTATGTTTAGAAATTATGCAGACTGACGGACTTTATGTGCAAGTTCTGTTGTTTTATAGACTCAAATGCATAAAGAATACATATAAATGTCATATAAAAGAACAAATACACGCAGAAGAAATACTTTTACCAACTATTTTTTTTTCTACATAAAACTTAGAAAACCAATCCTTACAGTGAGAACTATATATATAAATTAGGACATGGCAACAAACTTCCACTGATAATATCTACTATTAACTGTATGTTTACCTGATTTTGGAATCATTCAAATTACTAATAGAGGGCAGAGTAGTCAGAGATATTCCTCAAGTAGGAATAGCAATAGTTCAAAAAATATTACTCAAATAAAAGAAGTATGGCACAGTAACTGACTCTTTTAATTAATAAAAAAATAAATAAAAATGATAACAATAAAAAAGTAAACAGACTCCTAGTAAATATACTCAAGTAAGTATAACTGAATAAATGTAACTAACTTCTATGCACCTCTGATTTAACTCAGTGTTGACACTAAATGGCTCTGCCTTTTTGCGTTTCCTGTTTGGGAAAGAGAAATCACATCTTAAGTTGTTTGTTAATGAACAAGATTTTTTTTCCTTGACTATTTATGAAACAAATGTTCTACAATTCGCTTTAGTGGTGTTTAGTTTAGGTATCTAGAACACTTAATAAGCACCATATCTGAGGTGTGACTTTTATCTGTCCCTTCCTAAAAAACATAGGTACACATTGTCCAACTAGTTTTCGAGCAATCACAAAATGTTTTTGTCACACAGAGAAATTGGTCTAAGAGGATTCCACACTTTTTAAACAAAACAGCTATTAAAGGATGAGTAATGCATTAACAACATTTCTGTGTAACCCCTTTGGGACTTGTAAAGTTGCTGCTTAGCTCTTCATTAACAGGACCTGTGACTGTACCATGAATCACTGCCATCAAGCTGTCTCCTGCTATCTGCCCACAGTAATGCAATGCGTGACACGCGTAAGTATTCATGAGCAGAGCTCACTGGAGCCTGAGGTTAACTCTCTGTTGGGTCATTTTTTAGGAGCAGAACAAATCCAAATGACCTGATATGGAGAAAGGCTATTTCAGGTTTGGATCTGAAGCCTTCCTTTGATGATCAGCAGCTCATATCAGCATGGCAACCAGTGGAAGTGTGTTCAGAGGAGTTGGAAAGTTCCCGCTGGACCTGCACGCTCACAAGACAACTTCCTGAGGCCAAACAAACATCTTTTTTTTCTTTTAAAAGTTGTCCCCATTTCGGCCTCACTTGAACATCAAATGTTGGAGTTATCCCCCACACTGAAATTTAAAACATCTGCCTCCAGTTGAGTGCCCTTCAATTCTCATGGGAGCTTTGCTAAAAGCAAAACAAGAACAGTTTCATGCAGTAAAGAGTAGTCAGCCAACCCTCTACGATCAGTCTCTGCCCTACTGTCAATCATAGTTCTGTCACGGTTCTCTTTGAGGACAAACTGAAAAATCCATGAGATGACAGAGAGAAGGGAGGAAAAAGAACACAGCCTCTCACATGGTTAAATGTCTATCTTATGACTTTGATCTTAAAAGTTGAATGAGAATCTCTTTAAGCCAGGTCAGATAAAACATTTAGTTATATCTAAAATGGCTACAGGGATGTAAATATTCATTGTTTCTTTCATCTAGAATTTGATCTTACAAAATAAAGTCAAACCATTTCCCTTTGTTTCTCTTTCCATGTTAGCAACCTGCAGTTTCCTTATAGGAAGGATCATACTACAGAGGATGTTATTCATATGGCTTTGACTCATCTGCAGGCTCATGTCGTTTCGGACATGCTGGCCCTGAATGGTTAGATTCATGACAGAGAAGTCTAATGCAGGATAATGCAGTTGGATTCCAGGGATCACTTAAACACAAAAAATATCAAGGAAGTCATATAGATCTACAGGAGATCTGAGAGGAATTTGGCTGCAGACCTGAACTGTCAGGACCCAGACCTGCATTGTTAGGACCCAGACTTGCACCATCACAACGCTTTGTTGCAGACTTGCACAATGGGGTCTCCTGCACTGGCAGGACCAGAACGTTATTCTGGAGGTTCTATTCGAAGCCTTCAGGAATCGCACGTATGTACTGCCTGATTTTATTAGAAGAAGAAGACATATTTTTTTGCAAGGTGAATGTTCATTTAAATATGCGTTTTCCCTACTTTTCCCCAATGAAAGACTAAGAGAACCGTGTTATATCATTTTTGGGTGATTTTCTTTTACTTATTACAATATTATCTGTCTGTCTTCTATTGCTCAAATCACTGAAGACAGACCAGGTATTCATTAGGTTTCTCTGCTGATAAAGCTATACATATATGTATGGTTTTACATAATATATACATTAACTGGGTTGAGCAATATTCTGTATCTTTAGAGAAGACTCCTAGGTGACTGCAGAGACAAACTCTCCCCTATAAAACCTTAAAACAAATTCATAAAGGAGCAAATATTCTGTATCAATCAATCTTTATTTGTAGTATATTATTGTAAAGGATGTTTTGCAAACTTTTTACATTCAGTGTTTGGTTAATATAGCAGCTATAAAAGTCAGAGCAGGAAATTCCACATGACGGTACCACTGCTGCCACCGTCGGGCTCAGCATGGAACTGCCTGTTCCAGGGATATCACATTACATCCCAGGGAGAACAACAAATAACCTGGTAGGGGTGGCCAATGATTGGCTAAGGGTGACTATGGTCAGCCTGGCCGCCCCTCTAGAACCGTCCCATATTCAATATGCTCTGCTCCTGCTGCAACGTCTATGAATGATTCATAGACGTTGCATGTAAACTGCCTGTTTCCACTGTTCAAATCATCTGTGGTGCAAACATAGCATTAGACACATCTTTTCATAGCTTCTAAATTATGCTATAACTCAATCCATATCCTTTACCAATGCTGCTGTTATGGTAATAACATTTCATGCAGACAAAAAATACAACATACTTGAATTTAAATTCTGCTATTTCTACCACCCTCAGCTACTTCTTACCAGTTTGTTAGGTTTTATGCAGACATCCTTCTATCTGGCTGGCTGCTGTTTATAATAGGGTTACATTTGTGCCAAATATATGTTTATGTGTCTTTGTGTGTGTTATGTGCCAACATCAGAGTAAGGTTTAGATGTCATGTGCACATTTACGTAAGGCAGTAATCAATGTGTGTATGTCGATGAAATGTATTAGTTTTTTTATATTAATAAGCTTGCAAATGTTTCAAACATTTCACTGTCTTCGTAGTGTTGTATGTAGACATTTGCGGTTAATTATTTAACATATGCACCTAACAGACATAAGCACATAACATATACACTTTACTCGGACCTAAGTGCATAAAACATACAAGAAAACATATACAGTACATAAACACAAACATTTTTGGTACTTCAGTCTGCTCTGCCTCTTATCACTTCTTAGCTCATGCTAACTGTTCTTTTGCACTTCTTGCGGATTTTGCTGTATATCAGACACTCAGCCTCTTTCCCTCCACCATGATTTTTATAGCAGACATGGTGTGACTCGGAATTGGTCGGCTAGAGAGTTTGCTAATTGTTAAACAGTGATGGGAGGGGTGGAAACTGAGGGCTGAGCTGAGGCGTGCAGATTTCAGATAGACCAACCACTGTGTATAGGGTCGCATATAGCCTATTCTTAACCCTGTAATGCCAAATGTGTCATATTTGATACATACGGTTTCTGAAATGTTTTGCGTCTGACACCTTTTGCATAATTTAATGGTAAAAACTTTGATCAAAATCCTATTGTACACAATCAGATATACCTGATAAGAGGGCAGAAGACTACACAAAAAATAACCTTGACTTATCGCATAGTAATAAATTATTAATATAAAAAAAAAATTCTGTTTTTTCTTTTTACATATTTTGTTAAAAGGCCAAATAAGGACTTCAAAAAAAAAAAAAAGGATTTTTCTGTTTTGTTTTATTCTTGGATTGGGCTTTAAAGGGTTAAGTTTGATAAAACCGAAAGATAAATTTTATTAGTAGAAAGAATGTATAAATTACATTCTATTTACTAATGTACGCTCCCTTCTGTTTGTGTGCATAGGTATAAGAAAATGCAATTAATTACATTAATTTATTTACCTCCTTAAAATGTTTCCTATTAATTCATCGAAATTAATGTGTTGAAGTCATGGTGCTAAAATCTTAAGGGTTCAGAGTGCCGTCCTTCTTCCATAGCTCATGTTTACTTTGAAATGACCAGTGGTACAATTATTTTTTTCAAATGTAGTCCTGATGTTCACTGTGTAATCCATGCTGTATAAATAAAATAAAACCAAATAACACATTTCTTGACCAGCAAGCACTTATATAAAAGGTAAGAGAAGTTCTAACTTGAGACAGGCAGTGAGATCACACATATTGTAACATCATTCTTCCAATATCAGTCAAAAGCTCAGTGTTGAAAGCATCTGAACAGTCCACGCAGGCTGACAAAACAGATTTATCCTCCTCCAAATGACACTGTGCAACTTCTCACCAGCCTGCATGTCAGCCTTGAGTCCAGTGCAGTCATTTTCTATTAGAGGGAAAAAGAAGTCTAGGAGGAGGGCATGCTTCTGTTAAGTAACACAGCGAATACAGGCAGGCGATGTTGAAGAGTTCAGGTGAAAAATGACAACTGGGGGCTTTAGAAAAAGAATACGGCCTGTGTGGCCCTGCTTTTTAAAGGAATTCGGTGTCAGCTCACCATTAACAAGATGAATAATTAATCTGCCTTGTACCTCAACGTCGAGTTCCTTTCATTCCTGACATTTCCTTTGATTCATACTGAATGTTCTTAATGTACCCTTCACTGGTAGAGCTATATCCTGGATTAAAGTAGTTTGAGTTCCTTCTATTCCAGGAGAGTTTATACTCTAGGGAGAAAATAGCCAATTTAACAGTTGCAACAAAAGCAGTAAAAAAAAAGAAGCTTAAAATTAAAGCTTAATGTACTCAACTCTCCAGCCAGCACAGGTGTGAATCATCTACAGCTCGGAGCTGAACGTGGGAGGAAAACAGAGAAGTGCAGTAAAAACCTGACTTACATATACATCAAAAACGCACTTATTACAAGGTCTTATGACATATGGGGTGTTTTTAAATTAGCCTGACTACCGAACAGTTTCAATTTCTTTTCAATTTTGATGCACATTTCTTTTCAAGAAGCCCAAGGTAACTTTTAATATAGTTGGACAAATGTTATAACCTGTCCTGTGGACATATGTGTGTATATAAGGTGGGGGTAAATATTTTCATCTGCAACATAAAACCTACTTTTATAATAAAAATGTTAATTTGTTGACGGGCATGTGTTCATGTTATTGACTCACATGTAAACTGTTGACATTTGTATAGAGAATAGCAGAAAAACAATGAAGTACACCTGCCCCCTAGTGGTTGGAAGCAGAACACAGCAAAAGGTAAAAGATTTCAAAGCAGTTTAATACAATTTGGAAAAGTCCATCCCATTTAAGTTCTGTAATAACATGAATATTGGAAATAAATGAACCCCGGAACTTTTCAGCTGCGTATTAACATCAGGAAATGGAAAAAAAAAAACAATGTCAGTAAAAAAACAAAACAAAAAAAAAACAGTATCTCAGTGAAATTCATATGCAACAGGAAGAGCTCATGGTTTGCATTGTTTGAGGTTCTTAGCTAGGAGATTTACAGGTAACTAGACGAATTAAAGCCAGGTTGATGGACTCACAACAAAATTGAACCATTGATTTCTCCTCCATATTAAACATAACAGTTTCAAAGAGTGTGTATAAACACAAACTGAAAGATTTAACAAAGTAATTATTAATAGACATAATTTCATTTTCAAACCAAACCCTTTAGCATTATGATTGTTTCCTCCCATAAATTATATATTTAGATTGGCAAGATTAGTTTATCACATTTCCGGATAGCAATTTAGTCAGTAAACTGTGTTCACACCTTGTACCAAAAGATGATTAAATCCATATTGCAGTGTGTCCTGGACTACTCGCATAAGATTGTAAATTAGTTATTTGGCTACTGGGTTTTATTTGTAGTACAAGTCATCTTGGCTGGTGGTAACCATAGTAACGATTAGTCAGCTGCCTCTTTTCTTCACCTTCGGCATTAAGAAGCAGTTCCTTTATTTCTAACCATATTCAAGACATGCAATTGTATGATTTTTTTCCTCTCCAATCAATATTTCAATTTTACTTTGCTTTTCCTACGCACCAACCAAAAATGTGTAGACGTTTCACTCTAGTTTTATTCTTTTCAAGACTCTGAAAGCTTATCTAGTCTGTAAGCTAAAGGCCTCAACTGTTGCATCACGTGGGAGATTGCTTACTTTTACTAACATTCATGGATCTCTCTGTGATTCGAATTGTTTTGGCAAAATTGAAGTTATACTGAAAATAATTTTCTAGCCCTAAATGAGTTTATTGTTATTTTGCCATGCTTTGTACAGATTGTTAATGTCAAATGTTGTAAAGTCCATTCGAAGAGTTCCACTCCACTGGGTCAATGCCTACTTGTCTAATAGGGAATGTACAGTTAGAAGAGATCTATTAGAAAGTACATAACTCGTGGTGTGCCTCAGGGATTAATTTTGGGCCTTAAACTGTTATATATAAAACGACCTTTGTCATATCTCTGCAAAATCAGAGAAAGGTCTACAGTTCCTAACGACTGATTTCTTTAAAGAATTAAACGAGTTAAAACAACTGTTTGATGATAAATTATCAATGAATATTCCTAAAACTAAAATTGTATTCTTTGGCAAATGGCCAGACAATAAAGTAAATATTAAGACGTTCATTTTAGAGTTAATGAACATCCATTTCTGGGCATGATTTTAAGTCATGATGTAAGCTGAAAAGCCCAAATAAAAAAAATGTCTAATCAGAAGTGGCAAGAATTATAGCAATACTGTCTAGAGAGATTATAGGGCATGACATATCCTCTACAATGCATTAGTTCTGTCATATATATATATATATATATATATATATATATATATATATATAGTATTGCATAGAGGTTTGGGGTAATACGTACAAAAGTAATCTGGGGAGAGTTGGCCTAGTGGTTAGAGCACCTAGTGGTTAGAGCAGTGCGCTTGTGCTCTTAGAAGGTTGCATGACCTGGTTCCATCCCCACAGCCTGCACTCTGGGTTCCTGAGCAAGACCCTTAACCCCACACTGCTCCCCGGGCTCTGCACAATGGCAGCCCACTACTCCCCAAGGGAATGAGTTAAATGCAGGGATATATTTCTCCAATGTGAGATCAATAGTGTTCAATTATTATTTTTAATCTAGATTCAATTATCAAACTTCAGAAAAAAAGCTTTACAAATCATCCATAATGTAGGATTCAAAGATCACACTAATGCACTTTTCCTAAAATCTGACATCATGAGAATTCAAGACTCACACAAATTTAAAACTCTTGCTTTAGTGTACAAAGAAAGCCTTGATCTACTTCCTGGCAACATAAATTTTTTTTAGAGAATTATAATTTGAGAGAATTTGTGTTGAGATGCTGTGGTGTTCGCACCGCACTTAAAAGTCTGGGGCTCAGCCAAGCAGGAGTTATGTTGTGGAACGGCCTAGACATGGAAATAAAAAGGAGTACCACACTTAGAAAACTTTTTGATACGTACTTCTAGATATCTTCTTTTTTCTGTACAACTGCCCATAAAAATGCTTTGAAATGGTGATCCTATAAATTGTTTAACAGGCCACACTGACTGTCTAACTGAATTTTAAATACTGTGCACTGACGTCTGTCCTTCAGTAAAATGTCCAACTTATTTTATTTTCCATTAAGGGAAATACATTCACCCTTGCAGCATTTCTCGAGAAATATATTTATCAAAAGTTCAATACACTGTCCAAAACAAAGACTTTCTGCATCACAAAACCTTCCTGGTTAAAAAAGCTAAACGCTGAATGTGTGCTTGCTGCTGATGCAAGAAAACCCCTGAACCTGTAATCGCCTCTGACAAACCGCAACAAGAACACCAAGAGTCAAGGAACAGCCAGCAATAAAAAAAAAAGCAGCACAGACGATTGCCCAAGTTTTAAGTCTTCCTGACGTTTTCAAGTTGTTCACACTGTCCAGAACGTACGACTCATTTCACTTCAACGGTCTGCCAAGGACAAAAGAGAAGAGGAGAGATGAATCGAGTGACAGAAAGCAAACAGTTGTTTTTTTTCCTCTCCATCATTTTGAAGGTGAGCACCATCTCACCTGCTCAATGCGGTGGTTTGGTCCCCTCCATTGTAATATGACCCGCACAAAAAGGACAGGATATCTATGGATGGAAGCCTGCAGGGCGACTTAACTGGAAAGAGAAAATAGGAATTATGGATGAAGCCTGAAAAATATATTAAATGTTTCTCTGAGAATTGGAGTTAAATTAAAAGAAACACATCTTGTAAATGCTACGACATTGAAGATAATTGAAACTTTACCTTTTTTGGATTAATTGTTTTTTGTCTTAAAATATAACTTTACTTGATCATCACACTTTTGTGCAGTAAACACTGAAAGACAACTTTTCAACAGTGCTAAAGTGCAAGCAGATCCCGCATAAAGCCCCTTGGAAATACTTGCTTCTCCAACAAGTGTTGCATTACAGCTACTTGTTAAATCCAAGGAGAGATGACATCACACATCTAGCTTATCCCTGAAATATTTATACCTTAGAGAGACAGGATTTAAACTGCTAAATCAAGATATAAAAAAAAATAAAATAAAAAATCCAGCTAAAAAAATAAGGGGTTTTTATTTGCATTAAACAGCTCATCAAAAATATAATCCTTTTCCATAGTTAATGGTAAAACCATCAAAGGCCTTAAAACATTGAACCTTTCTTCCAACTGCTGATCTGCTTTTTGGATGTTTCCATTTATATTTTTTAAATCTTAAGGCTCCAAGGCCTGCAAGGCCTCCATGCAATTACAAAGCAAAATGGTTCTATATAAAATTTTTTTAATCCTGATCAATTGATAACATCTGCTGAGGGGGAATGCCTTTCAAGTGTTGTAATGTTACCCCTGTCCTGCCAGAGGGCGCCACTGCTCATTCTTTTAGCAGAGCCTCACTGGAACATTTGCATAGCAGCCAAAGGCATTAGAAAGCAGGAAAATTAATCATTTAGATTACCAAGAAATAAATTCCCCTTAGTCCAACTAGTCTAAAGTCACTTTTAAATAACTTGATGTTTTTACGCTGTACGAGTGGTGATTAGTCAGAATGTGTCCAGTTCAGAGAACAGCTGATTGTATGCAAGTTCTGATCTAAAGACGACACAGGTCGTTTCTGGAATTACCAAACCACCGACTCTCTGGGTGCGCAGTATCATCACTGGTGCTGGGCTGCTGGCAGAGCAGCAGATCTAATAGACAGTCGTCCTCCATCTCTGACCAATCACAGCGCTTTCTGAAAGCGACTCCAGCACCACTACACCTAGCTCCCTCCATTCTGTGGGCCTTCTTTATATAAAAGGTAATAGTGTTCAAGGCTGCTGTCAAACCATTAAACTGCCGTTACATGACGACAGCAATACCCCTTCCATTTCTGTTAACGGACCATCAAGTTGGACTGGAATTTATTTTGCATCCCGAGGTCCTGTTACATGGGCATAAGAAATTTGAGGCCTTAAAAAAAAAAAAAAAAAAGACTAACAATCATTTGTAAGGCCTAATCTGGATTTTGATCATTGAAAAAGTCTAAATAGACCTGAAAGTTGGGCCTGGGGCTTCCGCTAACATTTCAATACAAATTTACCCAGATAATTTTACCTGTTTTTTTTTTTTTTTAAGATTTAATATGCTCACCAGTTTTGAAGTTCTTTAACTTGTTCTAAAGAAACTTTGTTGGCAAGACACATTCTTGCTAAAAGTCATCCTCTGTTACCTCTTCAATCATCTGTGGAGGAAAAGAAAAAAAACAAAAACAAACAAACAGCACAATTAAATGCAAACCCATAAACTGAAGACCATAAGAGGATAGTCTTTACTTTTCTCACAAAGGAGGTGACTCAGATGGCCCCTGTGCACAATAGGTTGTCAACACATAGGAGTCAGGTCAGGCCTGCTGTGCCACTGCAAACAGCAGCCTGGCTAATAGTGCAACTCATCACAGTCACCTCCAAAATAAAGAAAGCTTTTCCAGACACAGAGACATCATCAGCAGATTTAAATTCCAACATGCAATGCACCAGGCCTGAGGAATTAAACAACCACAGGATCTAATTTCATTGACACCCTGTCAGCATCATTACAAAATAAGTCTGATCAAATGCTCTAATTTCACTGAACCTCGATATACAAATCCACATGGCATTTTGGGAATTGGTCTCTCAACCTCACTCCCAAGCAATGCTTGTGGTAGAGCTGAATTTATAAGATTATGTTGGAATACAGTCAGGGGTGGAATTTAATCCCCCCCGGTTATTTCAAATAAATTAAATCCTTAGTCATTGATATAGGCTGATATGAAAAGCTTACAGGTATACATTTTTTAGCTGCATCGCTCACAGCCCTAAATACAAACATCATTGTAGATGTTTTTGAATAACTATTCAGACGGGAGAAAATAACACTTCACAAAATGGAAACTTTCCAAAATGTGATGCTTCATATTAAAATAAAATCTTTTCCTCAAGATTTTAAAAGTACATTTCCTGGAATAACAGAAAGCAACAGGGTGTGTCTTAAAGATTTACAATCACCCCAGTTATCAGACATTTGTTAGAATATACTTTAAAATAAACAGGAAAAACTGAAACAGAAACAATTTACTGAAGTTATATGAAATGTTCACAGCAGATATAATTCACAGAAAAAAATTTTAATTTTAAAGATGCTGGATCTAAGATAAAACAACAAAGGGACTGGAAGCGCTTTGACTTGCTTCAGTCTTGAGGATGTTACACACTTCACCATTCAGATTTACCTCTCAGCTAAAAAGAGAATATTTAACTCTTACAGACCTTTAAGGATGAAGAAATTCCAGTTCAAATCTTCGGAGTCAAGCCTTTGAATCTTCACAGGGTCTCTCTTTCTATGCTTCCAGGCTCTAGGCTTTATAACACGTGGGGGAAAAAATAAAAAATCAGGCAGAATACATTAAAAGATGTTCCAGGAAAGCAAAAAAGGCAAATTAATTAAGTCTAATAAAAATACATCACACTTCAATAACTTTCAATTGGTTTCTCAAAAAATATAACATGAAAATAGACAATTGAAATGGATTGTAAATACAGGACTGCTGTATATGGTTTATTCATTTAACATTTATTCTTGCAGGAAAATGATTTTTTTTTTATATAAAACATTTGATATTATTCACAAAATTCACGGTTTCTGGTCACGGTTTTCGGTTCAATTCGATACATGTTGATTGTTACACCGAAATCCCATAATAATTTATGAAATTAATGAAAAAATCCCCCAAAAAATAATGGATTGTAATTATTTTAAATGATCCGCAAAAACCCTGGATCATTTCCGTATGTTTTGCTGCTTTGAATTTAATCATCTGGCGCCTGCTCTCTACCATCTCCAAGGGACTCAGAGGGGAGCGGACGAAGCCACAGTGGAGGCTGTAGCTTTGCTTTGAGCAGCCGGTCTGGAGCGCAGGGGGGGTTGCTGACGGAGTATGTGGGATTTCGGGGTTAGCATGACATGTTGCTGTTAGCATAAACAAAACGTGTTGCACAATGCTTGCACACCGTTCCACAACTTTCTTTCCGCCGTCATCGTAGGTCCCTCTAAATGCAAAGCGCTCCCATACAGCAGACCGATAAAGTGCTGCTGGCACGTCTTCCAACTCTTGTTCTTTCCCACTCGCCAGTCCGACAATTCTCCACAACAACTGATTTTTTTCCCCTGCTACACCGGGCTAAGCTGCTTCGCTTCTTCTTCTTGTTTACTACTGGCGGTTGGCTTTGGTCGCAGTACCGCCACCTTCTGCTCTGGAGTGTAATCGCTTC
>NW_015151466.1:89358-99558 GCF_000732505.1 Cyprinodon variegatus | reverse complement strand
ACACACACACACACACACATTTCCTTGAACCTCTGGGGATGCATACAAAGACACTTTGAAAGTTCTGAGCAAACCACATAAAACACGACAATTAATGGGACAAGATTCTTTCTATAACAGATGCTTTGGCCCAGAAAGGGCAGTGATGTTAAACACAAATCAGGCTGAGATCAACCATAATAAAGCTAACTATTTAGATCAGGTGTGTCTAAACTCTGACCTCGAGGGCCTCCGTCCTGCAGGTTTTAGCGGTTTCCATGCCACAGCTGATTTCCACTCATAGCCAATTGAAAGGCTTCCGTTCATCAGAATCAGCTGTGCTAAAGCCGATAAACACTGAAAAACTGATGACACGTGCATTGAACTTTTAAAAAATGTCCTATTTAGAGGAATTGTGTGGGGAAAATGACAAGAATTAACCAAGAAAATTACTTGAGTAAACTGGGGCTGCAACTAATGACAATTTTGCAGAATCGATTAATAATCAGATGACCACAGGTTATTTAAAGAACTGGATCAACTGGAATCAAGCTAAAGCACCTACATTTAATGTGTTTAAAACCGTAATGAATGACAATCAAACTGGAGCACAGCTTACCCATGTGTTCAGAATGTCGTGTTTGTGTAACAAAATGACAATCCAATAAAAAAACAAGTGAATTTTTTTATTTTATAATTTTGGTATTACCGTATACTGATCTCGGATAGATGCTCTGTCAGCTAAGGGCACAACTTTAAACCCCTTTACTCCAATTAACAATTAATAGATTACAAAATTAGTTGAGGATTATCTTAATACTATTAATCATTATTTATCCAATTACTTGTTTCAGTCATAAAATGAACCTTGATGTCAGTCATTTTTTAAGTTAGGAATGGGGGTTTAGTGTTATTTTTTTCTCCTGTACCTTGCAGGGTTAGGGTTACAGACGAGGAACGTCCTGCATTACCGCAATATAGGAAGTGTGAATAATAAACACCTTTTTCCTCTTCCTTGGGAGCCGATTCCTGCTGCTGGGAGACAATCTATGGATGAAAAACAGAAAAGACAAAACGAGCCTTTTGGATTAGATCAAGGAAAAATACGCCTTTACAATTTAATGCCATTCTTAGTCACTAGTTAAGTTATGACTTAAGATTCTGCAACAAATTTTTACATTTATATTCCATATATTCTTATACCTAATATAAAACAGGAGTAAAACAAAAGGTAGCCGAACTGCTTTAATGCTAGCTGCTAATGGAGGTAGCACCGCGGAAACACCTTAAATACTGGTTTAAAACCTATTTAAGTTATAATATTTGGTGCACCCTTTATCGTTTACTGACTGCTTTAAGCTTATACTGCTATAATCGTGGGGAAATCCTAAACTTTACCTGATTTTCGAGTAAAACGTGTCTCTCTTCGTTTTGTAACCACGTGGCTGGCTGAACGAAACCAGCTCTTCTTCCTCACACACGGCTGGCAGCTTTTCGGAGAATAACCACCAACTTGTGGATAAAAGTTGGAATCCGGGCGGATTTCTGTAAAATCTTCAACAGCCCCCATTTTTATTTGAAATTTAAGCACAGCTGCGCTTAACAACCGGACCGCAGCGTTTGCAAGAACCTTCTTCTTGATTAAAGGCGGAAAGCAAATGCAAACACCGTTATGGCGCATCACCGCCACCAAGTGGTGGGAGGTGTGGGTCCGAAATTCAATATTATGCAAATCTGCTTTAAAAGCAGTTTTTTTGTTTGTTTGTTTTTGCAATTACGTTTGCGGTTATCAATCAAATAAGGTATTTATAACATTCTTTTTGAAATATTTTGTGAAATGTTGACTAAGTAAAATTTGATAAGTTTGTCCATCTTCCTTCTCCCTCATTACTGGCAACTCCTCCTATGTTGCAGTGCTTCCATTTTCCATATATATATATTTATTTTTATGCATACTTTGTAATCTTAGCTGCAATTCCTTTTGTTCGTATAGAAAAAAGAGCATATAATTCAGGGAATTCTAAAATACAGGCCTAGAGACCCCAAATAAAACTGGTGTTAAGGACTATTCTTGAATTCAATCAACCTTATCACTGCCATATTTTTTTATGTTCCTCTATAGTTGCTATCATCTTTGTCTTAAAGTTGTTAAATCCAAGTGAGCCATGAAGCCCCTTCCCTTTGCTTGTCAGAAAGGGTAAGTGGATTAATGCATCACCTTTTTTAAATGGGGGTTATTTTTTTATTATTTATTTTTATGCATAATTTTTTTTTGGCTATATCTTAACTATAGCTTATCATTCTCTTCCTTTACTTCTGAGGATTAACAGTAATGTTAAATACACACAGAGGCAAACACCACAAGGATGAAGGAGTCAAAATTTTCACTGAAATGCAAATGCCATTTTATATTAAAAGATAGCAAAGAAATAATTCACTATATCACACAACACAGCTTGTTAGTACTGCCAGGGAAATACATATACAGCCTTTTCATATTTACAGATGAATGACAACCCCCATAAAGAAAAAAAAATCATAAATACCTTTTTTGTTAACTTTACAACAACTATATGTGACCAGTATTTCATAAGATAAAAGAGCACTATCAAATAACTGTCACCTTTCATGTCATTTACAAAGCTTAAAAACACAGTGGCTAAAATAATCCAGCAAAAATAGAGACAAGAAAAAAAACAAAAAAACTACTTTTTTTTTCTCTCCAGTGAGTAAAATTAATACAAGTCTAAAATCGGTCATTAAATCCCTTTGTACAAAAGACTTTACAAATCCTTTAACACAATATAAACAGAAACGTTTGGTTAAATCCACATGGTAAAATCTGTACATTTTAAGCATGTCCTGCAGCAAAGTTTGAGAGACTGTGAGCCTGGATAACATAATACTGGGTCGACACAATGCTCCGAAGGCCCTCCTGTCAACTAATCCTTAGAGACTGTAGTTATGTAGCTGCCAAGACCCTCTTCCATTAGCCTCAGTGCTTAGTCTAGCAGCAAATCAGCGAGTTGCTGAGCTTGTAGCAGATCCTTCAAAATACACGGCTCTATTATATCAAAAAGATATATTTGTCTGTATAGTGATATAGTATTTTGAAGTGCATTTAAACAGCAAGACCTGTACTCTAATGGCAAAGCAATACCCAAGAACTGTTACTTGCATTAGGGTCAGCAGGGAGCATGTTAGAGACTTATTTCTAAATAAGAACCCTAAAGAGGTAAGATTTACATGCTGGACCACTTCTTTTAGGAAGTAGATTGCTAAACTCAAGTTACAAAGCAGTAAATGTTCTCTTTTATCTAAGTACCATTTCACCCAGCAAATACAGATTTTTGACCCACTTGCCTCTAAACAGGAAGCTTAGAAGGTAGAAATCCAAAGTGAAGAGTAATAATAAAGTGAAGAGCTTTAATATGATCAATACCGTGCCAAAAGTGAACATTCATCACACACATGGAAATATCAGGTAAAAAACACTGATAAAGCATTTAAAAGGGGAAATAAATAAACTGAATTGCGAGGAGTTTGTTTTAACCCGCTTACAAGTAAAGTTCTGAATTAGTTAACCCTAGAGAGATTTACATTCTAAAGGTAAGTGCTACTATAGCTAATATTTAACTGTTTAGAAAGTCTGAGCAAAAATGTTGCTCTTTTTTTTAGGGGGAATATTAAAGAAAATAGGCTTAATGAGACTGACCAAGTTGTGTTGAGATGTTTCCATATATCAGCAAGACTAAACAGCTAAATAAGAGAAATGTCATTAACATTTTATCAATACAATATTAAATATACAACTGAAGGAGAGAGAATAAAGTGTTTCACACTTGAGAGTTTGCATTTTTAATGTTTGTTCATGGATTAACATGCATTAAAATATAAACTAAAAGACTTTTCAGCTGCGTCTGCAGAACAACGCTTAGACCATCTGAGATTAACTGTTGAGAGCCTGCATCCGTATCAGAAGAAAACTTTAGGAGGGAGTTTTTTTTTCTCAAACTGCAACAATGAGTTTGTAGAGTTAGCATTAAAAAAAATAACATAAAAAAAAAAAAAAACATCCCAGAAAAATTCTGAATCTCCAAAAGCAAGTGAAGGCGGAGAGGGAAGAGTGGAGATTGCGTGAAGTCTCGCCCTTTGGCACTGTTAGAAAACCAAGCTTAGTTCTGCTGCACAAACTGCTCACACAACACTCAGCAAAAACCCACTCAAGTAAAAAAAAAAAAAAAAGAAAAGGTTCATAAATAGAGTTTTTATAGTCATGACTGGCATTTGAGTGAGCGCTGTTGTAGAGTCATCCATGTAATATGTTGGTTTAGCTTTTTTCCCCCAAAATACTTTCCAAAGGTAAAGTAAACACAGAAGCAGTCGTCTTGAGTCTCTGTCCTTTAAAAAGCCTCCAGATAGTCTTAACTTCTGTTTACATCCTCCCTGGAGTCCTCAGCTTTATTACAGCAGCATGCTCCTTTAGTTTATCACCTCGCCTGGAAGAGGTGACACTAGGAGCGCTGCTGCTTTGTGTGTATGTGTATAAGCAGGACAGAGCTCCTGATTCAAAGACAGGAATTGCTTTTTGTGTCTAACCGGGTTCATATGAACTATTACTTTATGTATGCTTTGAATTTGTACCAGCTCTAAACACAGGTGTCTGCAGGTGTGTGTGTGTCATGTGATGAATGGTTGGGAGGAAGAGCAGAGGGAATCTCTCTCACACTTCGCTCTCGGTTGAGGGTTTGCGTATGGAAGCCCAGCCGGTGTCGGGCAGGCTGTGCTGGGCATGGCGCTGTGGGGTGATGGCTGAGGGGGTGAGCGTGCTTATAGAGGAGCACTCAGACGCTTCCTCCTGGAGGAGCTGCTCTCTCTCGCCGTCGTCGAGTGAAGCGCTGCTGGTCTGCAGGGACACGGTGTCTGTGCGAATGCAGGTGTGCAAGCCGCCTCGAGATGGCTTGATCTGTTTTAAATCATCCCAGTAAAGCTCTTCGCTGGACAGGAGACACACACCCTCCACTATGCGGATCTTCTCCTTCGTGTAGCCTCCATCCACTCCGACCTGGATAAGGAAACAAACTGTTGATATAGTCCTACTATGCCCTCCGAGGTACTCCAACAATCTGTCATTTTGTCACTATTTAATTTATTTAGGATTTTATGGTATCAACCAACCAAAGCTTGTGAAGAGTCATGAAGTAGAGTGAGGTGGATACATGTTTTTTAACAAATAAAAGCGAAATCTACTTGCTTTATTTAAATGTAGAGGTTTCTATTTCCTAAATAGCTCAAGCTCAGTCAGAATGAAATGAGACGTCCTGCCAGTGTCTGTCTGGACCATTAAAGCACATTACTACTTGGGTAAAAATCTCCTTTGTTTGTGGTTGTGTGCTTCAGGTTATTTAACCTGCTCTATGTTTACATCCAGTAAATAAGGAAAAAAGTGTATAAAAAAAAATAAAAAGTGATATTAATTTTGAAGAGTCCAAAACAAATATTTATTTCTGGTTGCGATGAAGCAGGTTGACAAAACAATTCCTGCACCAATAGGAATAGTTGTTTGTCCTGTTATACAGAGCTCAGGCCTTACCTATTAGCTCTGTGACGGAGCTGAAGTACGGCTTCTTCTCAGCATTATTTTTTTTTTTTACATTCAAGCCTCCCCCAAAAAAACAGAAAAAGGAGCAAAATGAGGGTGAACACTGGTCAAGCTGTATTTTTTTTTTTTTTTTACAACAACATAATGAAGCAAAGGGGCTCAGAGTTTAGGGGGGAAGTTGCTGTGTTTTTTCTGATCGGGTAAGTTAAATGCTAATGGTTTAATAGACCTGGAAACCGGCTGGGAAACAGAACAGAACCAGCGTGGGTTTTCGCAATACTTTGTGGTCGAGACAATCAACTTTATGGTGTTTTCAGGGCATCAGGCTACAGGAGGGTCTATTGAATTAGTCTTTTCTTAACCAAGAATTTATCTTTTCTTAATCTTTTAATTTGCATGTTTTCTAAGCCAAAACCAGGCTTTCTTGGGCTACTGTATTGCTACATCCCGAAGATAGATGTTATTTTGTTCTTGCATCCAATTAACACCTTGCTCTGTTTTGGGCTCCACCTTTAAGATTGGATGCTGCTTCCTAAGTCTCAGCCCAATTAAGATCACCGGCAGACTATTTAAGGCCTGTGAAGCTGTACTTCAGGACCTCTGGGCCATTTGTCTGCCGTTCCCCCTGTGTGGTCATTGTAGCATCTAATGGGCTGGTAATTTGCTGCCATGTAAACCTGCTTGGATGGTTTTTGTAGGGGAGAGCTACCTTTTTGCTAAACCCCAATTCTCTCCTGTTTATCTGTTGGTTAGGTAGGTTATTTTGTAGATTTGTATACTTGGTTTCATATTGAGTTAGGTAAGTCCACTTTTCTTTTTCTTTTAGGGTTGTTTTGTTTGTTTGGTGTTTTTTTTGGCCTGAGCTCTCCCTGAAGCCTTTACCATAATTTATTTAAAATAAATGGCAGAATAAACCTTTTTAAATGCCTTTTTGACTCCTTCATTCACTGTCTAAATTTAATTTGGTCCCTTATACCTACTAGACCCAGCCCGGGGACGGAACATGCATAAAGCTTCAAACTCAATGCTGTTTGTGACATTTTGAATTGAAAAAGCTTCTGGATGGGAAGCAAAACATCTTCAAACTTTTCTTTTTTTTTTTTTAACTTTTTTTTAAGCTTTTTTGGAATCTTTTCTTAACCACAAAAAAAAGAAATAAATAAATACTAGAAAAGAAAGTAATTATTAAATCGTTTTGGCTGCTTTTACACCAGTAGAAAACAATTCAGTCTGTTAGATTACAACATTTTCAACCATGTGAAATATTTTTATCTTTAGTCTTTTAGCAGCAGGCTTCATTGGTTAGTTTTATAAAAAAAGAAAACAGGTAAATTATCACTCCAAAAACAATATATCAGTCATCACTACAGGCTTAAAGGAATAGTACACCCAAAACATGATTAGCCTTCATTTTCTACTCACCCCCATGCTGAACAACACTCTGGAGTACTTTTTTGATATCTCAAATGCATCTGGAGATCTGGGAGGCTTCTTGCTGTCTGCTGACATTCAAATAATGGAGGTCTATGGTGCCCGAGTCAGAAAGGTCCATAAAAGTCCACAAAAAACGTGTCAATATTCCTCCATACTGCTCGTCCAATGTATTCCAAGTGTCCTGAGTGGGTAGCATCCAGAATTTACTCGAAACAAAGTCATTTAGAATGTTTTTAGAGCATAAACAGTAGTGTATAGGATTTCCTGAAAGCGCGCGCCGGCGCGTTCATGACGCTACGGAAGCCGGCAGACCAAACCAGATGAAAGTGCGCATTCAGCGTCTGCTCTGCCAATAATGCAAGCGTAGAAGAAGAAATGTGCTGTTTACCTGTGCAAAGAAAGAAACAACGAAAGAAAAATGTCTGAGGACTTCAGTGTTGAGGAAGAGCATGAGTTCTTTGCCGAGCTGAATGCGCACTTTCATCTGGCTTGGTCTGCCGCGGTTTCCGTAGCGTCATGCTTTCAGGAAATCCTATACACTACTGTTTATGCTCTAAAAACATTCTAAATGACTTAGTTTCGAGTAAATTCTGGATGCTACCCACTCAGGACACTTGGAATACATTGGACGAGCAGTATGGAGGAATATTACCACGTTTTTTGTGGACTTTTATGGACCTTTCTGTCTCGGGCACAATAGACCTCCATTATTTGAATGTCAGCAGACAGCAAGAAGCCTCCCAGATCTCCAGATGCATTTGAGATATCACAAAAAGTACTCCAGAGTGTTGTTCAGCATGGGGGTGAGTAGAAAATGAAGGCTAATCATGTTTTGGGTGTACTATTCCTTCAAAGCCCCTGTCACAACTTGTTGATTTAGCCAGAGTATACCAGACGTCTCAGAATCTTCTGTTTTTCTATCTGTATTTTTTTAATTTTGGGCGTATAGAGTATTCATAACGAGTCCAGAACTTATGTCCAACAACAGCCTAACTTATGCATAACGCACGGCAGCGTAACACCCATGAAGTGATGCACAATCCAGTGTCCTGACGCAGGCAGCAATGCACCCGGAGCGGCCCGGTCTGCATAAAAAGATTTCTTTGATCGCGGTATTAACCTAGCTGCTGTTTACTGCCTGCAAAAAGGAAAAAGTAAATAAAAAGAAAAAGAAAGAAAGAAAGAGGTTTGCTGTCGCAGCAAATTCAGCCTTATGTCTACTAGGAAGTTTGTTGGTTGTTGGCGTAAACGCATAGAGTATTCATCACACTCATTTCATGATAGGTATGATGGCTGGAGGAGAACTGAAACACGTCTGTAACACGTCAAATATGTTGATATGCATTGGAGATAAGTTCTTCATAAGTGACACATATGAAGTAAAGTTATAAGCAACTTATACTTAACGTGTGTCAACGATCAGATAACTTACTTGTAACTTATGACCCACGTATGAGCATATGCTGGCATACGTCTCAACGTACTTGCCTTATGTCGATATTATGTCGATATGGCCAGTGTGTTTCAGCGTGCTCATAACTTATCCAACGCATGCCAGCGTTTTTACGCGATATTTTGTACGTCAGATATCCGCTGGCTAAATCGCCAAGGTGTGACAGGGGCTTAAGGAGGCTAATGTTTAGTAATAGTGAGCTCGCCCTCTGATAGTATCTATTAGCCTACGGCTGGAAATAGAGACATTTAAATTCTTCTGCATGCCTCAGATAACATTAAATTTTTTTTTTTCTATCCAACTTTGAAATATGGTATAAAACAGCTGTTAGAGGTTTTGGGACGGTAGCTGGCATGCAATTACTAACTAAAGAAAAAAAGAGCATCAGACACAACTGGGACACCACTCTTCCATGCAGTGCAGCTACCTCTCCTTGGGGACAAGTGGGTCAAAAGATAAAGGGGGAGAGAGAGTTGTAGGGATGTGAGAGCTGCAGCAGTGAAGAAAAGAATGGAGAAAAGATAAGCACCGATGTGTTTGGCCTTTAAAAACCACATGTTGCAATAATCAGAACAAGGAAAGCCAAGAGTCACATTTTAAAGCTGTCTTTAAGAAATCCTACAAAGTGACAGCTGTCTCTGTAAAAACTTTAAAGTCTGCATGGCCTTTACCTCCTTCTTATATCGAAGCTGGTTGTATATCGGAGGCTTCTGTGACGTTTCGATCTTCACCTCTTGTGTGGATGTTCGATATGACGGGTTACTGTAGGTCAGATTGCTCACACCAGGCTCAGCAAATTTAGACTTTTTGTGTCTGTTCAAATTCCCAAAAACAGAAATCACAAATGTTAATATTGGTTGAGTATCAAAAGAATGGGCTTCCATGAATGGTGCTGTGAGCAAAAGACTCACCTGTAGATGATAAAAGCAGCAATAAGGATCAGAATCGCCAGAATGGTGAGAACTCCTCCAATCACATAGCTTATATGAAGTCCTTCTCCTGAAAATGATATGAACAATGGAAAGACTTCTATTAGTAATGACTTAAGTGCTCAGTTATGAATTGAGTGATTTACCAGATATGTCATTTAAAAATGGATAAAAATGAACTTTACATTTAAATATTCATGAACATGATGACGTTTGTTTGAACAGATATAAAATACATTAGGGAACCAGGCAGAATTAGCTATAAAGGCTAGATTTCTTCTGTCGTCTGTATTCCCTCATTGGCCAGAGTAGTACAGATGTACCGATTCTGTCATAAATCAAATCTATGCTTGTTTTTCGACACTTATGTCAAAGATTTCTGAAGCATTTTTTTTAAAACACATTTAATAAAAAACTAGTAAAAAATGAGTTCAATAAGGCGGAAAGAAAAAGCTATTCTAGAGTTAAAATGGCAGACAACGTGGAAAGATCAGAAGTGTGTTTTGCTGTGTACTCACCATGAGGAGCTGTCACTACCTGGTTCATGCAGCCAACAGCGTTTAAATCCTTATCAGTGCAGCTGAGGGAAAAAAAAAAAAAAGAAAGCTCATGATAATCTTGTGTTGTAGCAAAAAAGGGTACAGTTGACATCTGTTCAGGTTTTACTTTGGAGATAAAATGTGTTTAGTTTTGTTAGATCAAACAAATCCTTAAATGGGACAATCATAATTCCCAATGTCATTAAAAAACCAATAGAAAGTGTTGGAGCCAAATGCTTGATTTATGATTGAATATTTATTTCT
>NW_015151466.1:85557-86743 GCF_000732505.1 Cyprinodon variegatus | reverse complement strand
ACGCCGCTCCCCCACCGGACGAAGCCAAAGCAGCACAGCCACGTCCGCCACCATACCAGTTTTCAAAGGTGATCCACTATAATATAAATTTTTCATGAGAGCTTTTGAGCATGGAATTGAGGAGCGCACAGACAATCCCAAAGACAGACTTCACTTTTTGGAGCAATTTACAACTGGCAAACCACAAGAGCTGGTGCGCAGCTGCCAGTATATGCCACCCAGCAGAGGATATGAGGAGGCAAAAAGACTGCTGAAAAAACACTTTGGAGATGACTATACAGTCGCAACAGCCTACCTAAATAGAGCATTTAACTGGCCAGCTTTAAAGGTGGAAGATGCTGAAGCATTAAAAAGTTTTTCATTATTTCTAAATGGCTGCCTCAATGCTATGACTACTGTGGACTATTTGGAAGAAATGGACCATCCAGCCAACATAAAAACCATAATCTCAAAGCTTCCTTTCAAACTAAAAGAAAAATGGAGATTCAAAGTCTGGGAACTACAGGACCAAAGTAGAAGAAGAGCTAGATTTTCAGATTTGGTGCAGTTTGTGGATAAGCAGGCTCAAATAGCATCTCACCCAGTATTTGGCAGTTTAAAGGACATAACTCCAACTACTAGAGGTAGCTCAAATATGCAGCAAATGCCAAGGCCTGGCAGGGAGAATAGGAGCAAAAGTGGTTTTGTCACTAGTGTAACACCAGTCACAGAGCCCACAACTGAGAGCAACACTTCTCTGGGCACATCTGCTATTAAAGGAGCTAGCAAGCTTTGTTTATTTTGTAATGGGTTACACAAACTTAACTCCTGCTCCAAATTAATGAAGAAAGCCCACAAAGAAAAGTTGGAGTTCCTCAAGAAAAAAGCAGTATGTTTTGGATGTCTGGAGGCTGGACACATGAGCAAAGTGTGTTCTCAAAGGCAATAAAGAGTGAGGCAATAACTGCTCACAAAGACAATAAAGAAAAATCTATCATAAGTGGTCTGTTGGAAATAAAGAATAAAGAACAAGGATTGATTGACATGGGGGCTGATGAATCTGAATCCATCCTGGCTATTGTGCCTGTTAAAGTAAAAAATAAAAGAAATAACAAATCCATCATGACATACATCTTCCTGGATCCAGGCAGTACTGATTGCTTTTGCACCAAGGCACTGCTCAGACAGTTACAACTGACAGGAAGGA
>NW_015151466.1:80513-82754 GCF_000732505.1 Cyprinodon variegatus | reverse complement strand
CGGCAAGAGGATGAATGTAAGGAAATAGTGAACAGATCATGGTTGACTTACCAAAAGAAAGGGTCAGTACAGATGAACCTTCTTTTAACAACGTGGGTGTAGATTTCTTCAGCTCATTTAACAAAAAAGCATGGAAGGTCTACTGTCAAACGATATGGATTTGTTTTTACATGTCTCACTATCAGGGCAGTTCACATAGAGATTGCACATAATCTCAATACTGATTCCTGCATTAATGCAATCAGAAGATTTGTCTCCAGAAGAGGCCCTGTTAAAGTCATGAGGTCAGATAATGGGACCAACCTTGTTAAAGCACAGCGTGAACTCCGTGAGGCTGTAAAAACTCTAAACAATTCCCAGATTCAAACTGCTGCACTGAAAAAAGGCATCTCTTGGCTGTTTAATCCACCTGCAGGATCTCACCATGGAGGAGTCTGGGAGAGACAAATTCGTTCTATAAGAGGGGAGTGCTCCTCACTCTAGAGCCCCTGGTGAAATGTTGTCTACATTTTGGTTCTTTTTTTCCTTTTTTTTTTTCGGTCAAATTTCAGTTTACATTACATTGCCATTCACGTAGTTTAAATGGTGTCTTATACTCTTAAACAGATTTCCTCAACTCATTATAAAAAAAAAAGTGATGGTTAGAATTTCCCACTTTATGGTGTATCACACTGGCAT
This sequence comes from Cyprinodon variegatus, assembly GCF_000732505.1. Lineage (NCBI taxonomy): Eukaryota > Metazoa > Chordata > Actinopteri > Cyprinodontiformes > Cyprinodontidae > Cyprinodon > Cyprinodon variegatus. Next base: position 82,076 of record NW_015151466.1, on the reverse strand, counting down.
CAGTGCTCTGGAGAGGCACGTATTTGGCTCTTCACGACCACTATTGAGCATTTTTCCTTTGGATAAACTTTACATGCACAAGTGCACTCCAGCAAACAACTACAGGTTCTTGGCTACAGGTATTTAGAGATTCACTTCCATACAGAAAGCCCATATTCTTATCTTCAGCTATCACAGTATACATGTCAGAATAAATAATACTACTTATACTGCAGCGATAGTATCTAGGTGTTACTTTATTGTATCTCTTATACTTTATCAGTTGATTGTGCTGTTCTTTTTACATCTCTTTGCAGGTGATGAAGCAGACTGAAGATGTTTTATCTTTTATCTCCTCTTTCTTTCTTCTTTTCTCCTTTTTTGGTTTTTCCTTTCATTTTCTACTTACATTGCAGTGTCTATAGAATCTGTAAAACTCCCAGCATAATTATGACAAAGCAATTTATATGCATAAATCAAGCAAAACACTATGGCGCTAGCCGTACTGCTCCACTTGTGAAAGCAAAATGTGTTTGGCCTTTTATGGCATTACGACAATTATTCTTATTGTCACATCGCCAGACAGGACACTGTGACAGACAGTGTCTTTCCCTTGATCAAAATCTTATAAAAGATTCCCCAAAAGAGTAAATCATAATAATCTAAACAAAAATAAAATAACTTCAATTGAGGAAAAAGTTAAAGCTATTAAATTTGTTTTATTTAACATAAGATCTCTTTCTTCAAAAAGTCTGCTAGTTAATGACTTGGTTTGTGATAATCACATTGATTTATATTGCCCTTATGAAGTAAAATGACCACTGAGAGTTGATGTGCAAGGAAGAAAAGGTTTTATTTTACTCTGCAGAGGAGAACGACACAAACAGCTGAATACAGCTCTGGCGAGGTAGCTGCCCACCCCTTCATATAAAGAGAATTCTCACACACGAACATTGAGTCTTCAGTTCATCAAGGACATATATTCAATCAGATAAACATTTCAGACAACTGTTTCCCATTCATACCAGAAACAGGACGTGAGAACCTTGAACACAGTGAGGACATGTTCATCTATCTTTCCTTCTTATCTCAACATAAAGAATGGAACAATGCTAACAAAGAGCGTTCTGCTCTTTGTTATTTTCCCTTAGGGCTGGAGTTACTGTTGGGATCTGGAGATTACCAGCTGTCTCCAGCAGAGTGCGCCGTGGGTCTTCTGGAGCTGGAATCTTCCAGCACACCTGATTTCCATCTACTCATCAGGAGACCTCCCCTGTATAAGCTCCTGCCAGACCTTGCTTCCACGCCGCAGTGTTGATCTTATTTGGAAACCTGTCTCTGGTCTGAAGCTCAGGAAGAGCTACCTCACTGGAACCCTGTCTCTGGCCTGAAGCTCTGGGAGAGCTGCATCACAGGAAACCTGTCTCTAGCCTGAAGCTCTAGGTGAGCTTAACCTCCTGATCTGCCCTGGTGAGCCAACCTGAAGATTCCTATGAGGATTTAACCTGAAGGCTTCTATGTGGAGTTTACCTGAAAGTTCCTATGTGGAATCAGCCTGAAGAATCCTATGTTGACATTCCCTGT
>NW_015151466.1:75886-80230 GCF_000732505.1 Cyprinodon variegatus | reverse complement strand
TATATATATATATATATATATATATATATATATATATATATATATATATATATATATAAAACGAGTTTTAGCTGTAATACTATTCTTAGCCACCAGATGGCAGTAACAGACTAGCTGGTCCACAGAAACGCTGTGTGTGGACGTTTGGCGGTAGAAATGTATTCAGATAAATCAAACGATTCCTGTGTGCCGTACTTGGTGTTATTTTATATGCAAAAATAGTAGAGAGATCCATATTCATTGAGTCTATATGGTGAATGTCGAGTTTTTTGGCTTTCATGGGGAGGTGAGGGGCTACTGAGCGAGAGAGAGAGAGAGAGAGAGAGAGAGAGAGAGAGACAGAGAGAGAGAGAGAGAGAGAGGTTAGACGGAGAGAAAGGAGCTACAGCGAAAAATATCCAAATATCGTTTTTATAACGTCAGTATTGACCCCATACGGATACCAGCTTGGGATTGATATAATTGATCTTGTGGATTGAAAGGCTTGGAAAGTTGCCTTGCTGAGTGGGGTTGGTGGATCAGAGTACAATAGTATCATCTGACCTGTAAACGGAAATAAACAGCACAGGGTGGATGAAAGTATTTACCAGTGAAGGTAAGTTTTCTAAATATATGAATAAATAGCTGGTTCTGATCATCTATAGCGTTGAGAACACTAAATGTTTCAATCATTTATTGTGTTTTATAAGTCTGTATTTTGTTAAAATAGTATTTTTATAAAGCTGTATTTCAATGTGGAAAACTGTAAATGTATCAGTATTAAATCATCTCTAGCTTTAAAACTACAATACTTAGACTCTTTAAATGTGAACTATATTGTTCTAGACTTGGGGAGTTTCGAAATCTTTGCACTTTAGCCCAGGCCCAAAATAGTTTTACTTTCAGAAGTGAAAAAGATCTTTTTAAATTAGATTGTATAATCCTGCTTAACAAAGCACTAACCAAGCCTGTTTGTCGGGTTTGTTTCTCTTGGGTGGAGTGTCAGTCTCACCAGAGGCAAACCTAGCCATTTTGGTCCTGGTAAAATACATGTTTAAGCCAGAATGATCTGACGTTTAAATATGACTATCATTTTAAACAATCATATCACAGCTGTCCAAAAGAGCAAAAAGTGTTTCAGATATTGTTAGTGCATTTGGTACTGTTTTGTGAATACTTCCTTAGGCTTAACAAATTTAGTCCCGTTGACTGTAATGGTAATTGTTTTCAAAGTGGTTTGTGCGTGACCCTTTTCAATATTTTGATGGAAAAAATACTATTTTAGTAATCAATAGGAAAAGTCATTAATTCATGCTACAGGAAATCATTTTTGAGAAAAAAAAGTTTTAAAAAAAATCATCACCCTAGTGCTAGTGTAAGACATAAGAGCATAACTTAAAATAAACTAAACCAACTACTTTGTTTTTTGATAATATAATATTAAAGCTAATTGACTCTTTTTATTATTTATTTATTTATAAATAAATCCTATATCAGTATATATAGGTGATAGCTTAAGTGCATTCTTTAATCCTATGTTAGACTTGATTGGCTTTGTTCAAAATGTGAATGGTCCCTCACATTCTCATCTTCATATGTTGGACCTTGTGCTGACATATGGCATTAGTTTTGAAGAAATAACAGCATTTCTAAATCCTCAAGTGGTATGCACTGTGGCAGCCCTACAGAATCAGTCATTCTCAGGCCCATTGGGATAAAAACCTTGGTGGAGGGCCCCTACACAAGTTTTTGCTGGGCCCCCGGTGGCGTACCGTAGTTCAGAATTGCATTATCTGATAATTTATTACAGTGTGCTGGAGGTTCCTAGCTGGTCCACCTAAAGGCGGTTACGCTTCGGAACTTCCCTTCCAGTTCTTTTCCTGGGATCAAGTTACCTAGTATAATTATTCTTAACTCAAACTGGGTAAAACCATATAAAAAGGACCATAAAAACAGGAGTAAAAAAGTAACAGAGTTTTTTCCAGTTCAGGACATTACAGGACAGAGAAATGCTTGGAGTCGGCACAGCTGTGGACTCAAAACATCAGGAAGCGTTGGCATCTGGCAAAATTAATCCCCAAACAAGGTCATCTCTTGCTTCTTTTAGCTCATGAGTCTATGTGTTGCATCAGGTGGATGCTTTACTGTTTGGGTCAGAATGTGACACACCATTAATGCCCTGACCTTCGTACCTCTTGCCTCTATGCCTCCTTTATCAGTCAGGCTCGAGAATGTGTCCTTATCTTGTGTGTCCTCCAAAGACAAGAAGACTGTCCTCATTAGATGGCCTCTGTTCACACAGTGTAATCAACCATGTGGAGGAAGGCCTTCTACTGAATCTAATCTGGCAGATTTACAGATTAACAATACACATGATTAATAAAGAATAAACCTAACAAAGTGTTATCTTACTTTGAGAGAAGATACATGGTGAGGTGGCTTTCTGAAGCTTAGACAGCAGTAGTGAGACATTAGAGCAAGAAGCCAACCAGATAGAGCAACAGTACTGGGCAGCAGCAGGTGGCTGAGGCCAGCTATGGAGGGAAAGGAGGAAGACGAGTGATGAATGGTTTAACAAGCCTTTTAGGAGCTTAATTAAAACATAATTAAAAAGCCACCTACAAACCTCTTAAGGGTATTTATTTCTTCATCATATTTCCAAGTATTTTTTTTCTACCTTTCATTTTGATTGAAAAAAAATTTCAGGTTCAGAAAAATAAGACCCAGAATTCGAGGTGGACAAATAGATTTCTCAAAACCTTTATTACAAACAGAACTGCAGTGAACAGCTAAGCCACTCTAAGCCAGTCTAAGACAGGAACCTCTGCAGGAAGAGACAACAGGTCAGTGATTAAGTCTATCTTGGGGTGGATTATAATGAACATGTGAGTCTCTAACCTGGACTAAGTCAATCAGCTGCCAACAAGACGCAAACTTGCCAGTCATGGTGCTCTCTGGCAAATGTCAAGTATCCTGCACAGCGGTCGGCTGTAAGCGCAATCCCCATCCATGAATTCAGGCCCTCACGCCATCCTTATGGAGTCTGTTTCTAAGCTTTTGTGTAGAACCATGCACAATTGTAGCCAGCTGAATGTCACTTTGCAGGGCTCTGGCAAAGCTCCTCCTGTTCGTCCTTGCACAAAGCAGAGATAGCAGGCCTTGTTCTTGGTTTTTGCCCTCCTACAACCTCCCCCACGTGTCCTGGTCTATTTGCCTGTCTTCTGGCAGTAGCTCCAGCCTCTGGACACTACGCTGACGACACAGCAAAACTTCTTGCCATGGCTCGAATTCATGATCCACCCTGGAGAGAGCCACAATCTGAGCTACGTTTTTTTTCTCTGCATTTTCTGGGTTTTACACACTTTTTTTTTTATTATTTCTTATATTTAAAAATGTTTTCAATCAGATAGGTTATCAAGTTTAATGTCAGCTGCACACAGCATTTTAGAAACGAGTACATAGGGAATAGATTATGAAAATGTTGGTGCTAAAACAGTTTCTCTTTCTCTATGTGCCCTTCCAGTAACTGTGGGGGAAGGGTGCTTTCTTCCTTATTCTGTTTCTGTGGTTGCATCAGAGAACAAGTTATAACTGAACAACAACCAGCCAGTGTACCTGCTACCACAGGTTAACAAAGGCTAAAGAATTTATAACATGCCTCTACCTGCCTTTGTGAAAACATAGTAGTCCCCATTCTTGTCTCAGAAAAAAATCCTTTTCTGAAAATTACTTTAAGACAAAAGAGAGGTTTAATAATATGCTCCTTGTTTATTTTTTTTAAAGGTTGAAATTAAGTATAAAGAAACTCAGATTTTACACTTAATTACGAAATTGCCAAAGGTGTTAACAATGGGTGGTGAGGTTGCTTGAGGACCCAAATGCAGAAATGAGTGAAGCATAGATGAGTTCTGATTGATTTAATTGGGTAGTTGAGGCAAACAAAATGCAAAAAATACAAAATATAAAGAACTAAAACGTACATGGGGAGCCAGAGATTAGGAAATAACAACCAACATCAACAAAGAACCAGCACTGAAGGACCGCAGAGGTGGAGTATTCAAGGGGAGCAAAACAAAGGATGGACTAATGAGCTGAATAAGGGGCAGGTGTGAGTGGAGCTGGCAAGAAGGAATCCAAGGGGGGAGAAAACAAAACTAATCCAAAACAACCACTACAGGTGGGTAACTAATAGGGATGAAACGTTTTATGAAAACCGTCCGAACCGTTTGGTTCGACTGTCTCGGTTAAATTTGCGTGTTGTGTTCGGTTCATGCGCGGCTCCTTTTTCCTCATAGGCGAAGCGTTTACCCTCCAGAGCAGAAGGTGGCGGTACCAAAGCCAACCACCAGTAGTAAACAAGAAGAA
>NW_015151466.1:67887-74221 GCF_000732505.1 Cyprinodon variegatus | reverse complement strand
ATACTTCCTTAGGCTTAACAAATTTAGTCCCATTGACAGTAATAGTGATTGTTTTCAAAGTGGTTTGTGCGTGACCCTTTTCAATATTTTGATGGAAAAAATATAATATATTCATTAATAGGAAAAGTCATTAACTCATGCTACAGGAAATCAATTTTGAGAAAAAAAAAATCATCACCCTAGTGCTAGTGTAAGACATATGAGCATCACTTAAAACAAAGAAAACCAACTACTTTGTTTTTTGATAATATCATATTATATCTAATTGATTTTGTAGACTTTTATGATTTTATGATTTATTTATAAATTAATCATATATCAATTTATATAGGTGATAGCTTAAGTGCAGTCTTTAATCCTATGTTAGACTTGATTGGCTTTGTTCAAAATGTGAATGGACCCTCACATTCTCATCTTCATATGTTGGACCTTGTGCTGACATCTGGCATTAGTTTTGAAGAAATAACAGCATTTCATCACACCCTTGTCCTCTCTGACCACTTTTTGATTAACTTCAGGATTACTTTAACAGAGTTCTTCTCCCCCAAAAGAATGTTTCACTTTAGCAGCTGATAATGCAATTCTAAATTTTAAAGAGTCTGTTTCACTTTCTCTCTCTTCTGTGTCGCTGAGCAGTGCTGCAGAGGCTAATAGTTTAGTTTATTCCCCTTCACAGCTCTATGATTTTGTTGATGTGGTTGCTAGTTCTCTGTGTACTGCCTTAGACAATGAAGCCCTTTTGAAAAAGAAAAACTTCAAAAATAGAAAGCTGGCTCCCTGGTTTAATGCAGAGCTGTGCACTTTGAAGAAAGTTGCTAGGAAACTGGAGAGAAAATGGGGCTCTAAATGCCTATGGGAATCCTACCTAGTCTGGAAAAATTGTTTACTGCTGTAAAAGAGGTACCATTGTCAAGTAAGAGCAGAATATTACTCCTCATTTATACAGTAGAGGAGAATAAGAATATTCCTAGATATCTTTTTAATACAATTGCCAAACTAAACCAGAGCCATAGGTCTGTTGAACCGTAGCAGTTATGATGAACTTTCAGAGTCAGTAAAAATATTAATTTCATCTAAGCCTTCAACTTGTATGTTAGATTCAGTTCCAACCAGGTTATGTAAGGAGGTATTCCCTTTGATCTCCTCCTCCATTTTAGATGTGATAAAATATATTCCGGTTAAAGGGGCATGTACCAAAGGCATTTAAGGTCATTTCAATTACACCTTTACTGAAAAAAACTCTCTTCGCCCAGATTCTAAGTCATCCAGGTCATAGTCATTCCTTAAAAGTAAAAAAAAAAAAAAAATCTAGTGGACTTGGTTTCCAAGATTTGAAGATGTTTCACCACCTCTCCAGGAAGCTTTCTCAATCCAAATGTGATTTCATTTTTTTTTTTTTTTTTACTTTAATGGAAAACCTATGTCCAATCTTCCTTTTTTATCTAAAATTCTTGAGAGCTTGCCATGAGCTCATCATGGCACTGAAACAGCTCTGGTGAAAGTCACTAATGATATTCTCATGGCCTCAGATAATGGACTTGTATCTGTGCTCGTCCTGTTGGATCTCAGTGCTGCATTTGATACAGTTGATCATAATATTCTTTTAGAAAGACTTGAACATGTTATAGGAATTAAGTGAACAGCAATGGGTGATTTAAATCTGATTTATCTGACGGGCCAATTCTCTTTACTACATATATGCTCCCAATTGGTAGAAATATCCAATTAATTTCCTCTTTTATGTTGATGATACTTAGCTATATAAATATCTTTATATAATATAGATATAATATATAATATCTGTCTATAAATCCTGATTAAACTAACCCATTAAATAGACTGTGTCAGGTTGTGTGGAGGTTTAAAGAGGACCCAAACGCAGAGACTGAAGCTGAGAATGTTTCTTGTAGATTTAATTAGCTAAAGATGGTGACTGAAGCAAAGGTCGATAAACAAAATACAGAAAACCAAAATCCAGGAGAGGTGAGGGAAAACACGGAAAGAAACAACAAGGAACCAGCAAACACTAACCGAAGTAGGAGTACCGTATAAATGTCAGACAGAACAAAGACTGGAGTAAATAATTGATTGGGAGCAGGTGTGGACAGAAGAAACTAGAAGGGGGCTAGGAAAAGGTGTCTGACATAAGAGGTCAACAAAGGGTAAACAAGACATACATGAGAACTCAAACAGAAAACAACACAAAAACGTAACTTAAACAGGAGTGCAGACTCATGACAGACTACAAGTATGTCTCAAGACATTGAAACCTGGATGATTTTCCCCATAATATTTTTGTGGTTACAGCAGCCTATGGCAGATTGTTTTGATATGTATTAGTTTGGCTGAATATGTATTTCTGATATCTGAAAAAAAAATTATTGTAAAAATGACCATTTCATATAAAAAGAAACTCTTCCCATCTAGAAAAAACATTCTGGATGTCTAAAAAGGAATTTCAGAACTCCATATTTCTATATTTATAGTGGTCAGCATTCGTATTATTTTGACTGGTACATCCCGTTGCTGAGTCTAGGGGGTGTAAGGGACAAACAAATTTAGATGGTGAATGAAGGAGTCAAAAGACATGCACCAGACTGGAGTTTTAAAAGGGGGCCCGGACCACAGGCGGCTACGCTAGCCAAGTACACGCAGGAAGTTTGCAGAAGGAGACTTGATAATCTACCATCATCTGTGGTAGCAGCACTAGACATCTTCCAGGCATGTAAGTAAAAATAGCAGCAGTTCAGCAGACAGGATGAATGAATGGTAGCCGGCGTGCGCGGATGACGTCATACACTCTCCGCTATGTCTTTTAAAAATATAAATATAAAACAGTGGATGTCTGGGGGACAGTGATTCGCCTACATGTTATGAATGCTGGCGTACATTAAACAATAAATGATGAACAGTTTAGTTTGTGCCTTCAACTCGTTGCCCATAGGAAGACGTTACTTGGATATAACCTAACGGAATATCTTCAGAACTGCTCCAAATGACACAAAACTTATATAGGTGAGTAGAACATGATGGAATAACGTAAAATCAAGGGCCCAATGTAAAAAAAAAATAAAAAAATTGTGTTTCCCTTTAAGTAGTTTTTGCGGCACATACTTTTTCACTTTTACCTAAGTAAAGAGGTCAAGTTGATACTTCAACTTTTACAAGAGTGTTTTTAAACTGCAGTATCTATACTTCTACTTAAGTAACAAATGTGTGTATTTTGACACCACTGATTGCTATGATGTTGAGTGGAAATAAAGGGGAGAGTCAGTGTTAGGATTCCTTTAGCAAAATGGTGATTCTGCTTTATATTTGTAAATTCCCAATTATGTGGTATTAGAGCAATTTAGCAAAGAACTACTTGAACTGTCAAAAATATGCAGGTTATTAAATCACAGGTAATGATCATCTCTAGGGTTTTGTGGCATACGATGCAGGAATTCATCCTGCAAACAAACTCCAGCTATAACCATCTCTGTCATTGTTTCCTTGGTTAAGAAGTTTCACCTGCATCGCCCACTGATGGTGGTGCCCCTCTATGGCAGCCTCAGTTCTGTAGGTGGGCCCCAGGGCAGCTGAAGCTACATTATAACTTGCTACCATTAGTAGATGTGTTTCCATTAATGTTTTTTTTTTTTTTTGTTTTTTTTTCAAAATTGTTTTTTTTTTCCAATTTTTTTATTTGGAAGTTGAAAAACGTTCTGAAAAAAAGTAAATGTATATAAGAGAACATGGAAACATGGAAAGTTCTGACAGCGATATGTATTTCACATGACTGTTCAGCTGTTTCAGCTGCTGCCATCTCATTAGAATCCTATTTCTCTCCAGACGTCTCAGCATGACAATAATACTAATACTAGCTGACATGATAAGGTCTGAACATCATTTTATCTGTAATGTCAATGTTAACGTTAAAATTATACAAGGCCTGGTTAATTCGCTCCAAAGGATGGAAACACATCTAATTGCCATTTTCTCTGTACTTCAGAAAATGGCAATTGATTTGGCATTTTAAAAGTATATGGGAAAATATGCATGGAATTTGGATGGAAACATGGCTACTGTTTGTATGTTTTTGTGAGTGTCTGAAAGATTGAATGCACTGTAAAGCGCTTTGGGGTCCTTGGACTTGATAAAGTGTTACTAAATAGAGGCCATTTACCATTTCTTTGATAGGAATAAGTTTGTTGATTTGTTGTTTAATGCATCTCAGCTTAATAGTTTCATTCCTAGAACAGCAGATTTAACCAGATGCCACTTTTATTGCTTTCCTCTCATGGAGTCAAAGTTGTAGATTTTGTTCCATTTTCATAAACTGTAGCATAAAGACATTAATGTATATGATATGTTTATATATCTCTTAAGTTCTGTCCCTTGAGTATTCAGTAAAAATGTACTATTATAACATGTTTTCTTAATGTTATGCAGCCTTGTTGACCTACAGGCAAATTAAAAAAAACTTTGGATTTGTTTCCTTTTTTACAGATGTTGACTTTCAGCATTGGGTGTCCCATCTCTGTTCATCTTTCGTCTCCATAAGACCATGTGTTCAGCTCCAAAGAAGTGATCTCCTCTCTTTTAGAATGATTTTAAGAACAGCTTGGATAACGACATCTATAATGCTGGTAAATGTATTTATAGCTGAATGATGCATTTTTATACTTTTATGAACTGAATTATGAACTGAATTAACCAAACTTTTGGTGTGCTCTGAAGCAGATTGAATGTTTGATATTTAAAGGTTTTTTAGCATGACATGTCCTTATCTAGATTAAGGGTGTGTCCTCATTAAGGGACTGCATCCTTTGAAGGACTAAGCCCACATAGACCGGATCTTTTCAAGACCTCAAAAACAAGGAAAGCTGGAAGTGACAAGCTGAGAATTAGGATGGTTCAGTCCTCATCAGCTGGTCTATCAATATTCTGCCTCAAATATCTTAAAAGTTTATTTTGGGTCCTAGAGAGCACATTATTAAAATTTTTAGTCACAATCTTTTCCAGTCAATTGCCATTCCTGCCCAAGTTTGAGTAATCTGCTTCAACCTGCACTGAATCATGGGAAATAGGCCCCAAATTATCCTTTAGGTCTATCATTCATCTGTTCCAAAAAAAAAAAGAGAAACATTTGTCAGCCACATTTGAAGCATTCTTAAGCGGATTGGTGGATTGTGACAGCCTGCAATGCAGCGCTGTGATAAAATCAATCTACAATTGTGGCATTTGAAGGATACAGCCCATGAATTGTGACATATCCTTAGAACAATCCTGTTCTTATGAAGAAACAATTTTTTTTTTTTTTTTAAATGGAGGAAATTAATGGGTTATATTAATGGGTAACATTTACTTATGTTGCTGTGATTGAGTACATTGTTTGTTTGTTTTATTTGTTTCTAAAAAGTCCAGTTTGAGTTTAGTGTTTTTGTTTGAAGAACTTTACTCTGTTACATTTGAGATCTGATCTTACAGAATAAAAGAGCGTGGATCAATAGGGACACTCATTGATAAAGAGACTGAAGGTCAAAGCCTTTCAGTCTTTGAACTTTGAACAGTCTTTAGGAACTCCACAGCATGCTGGTTCATGTTCTATGTGTTGCTCTATGGAAGCGACCCATAAAATGAAAATAGTAATCATTAATCCTGTTTGCATTTTCATTTTCTTCTTCAACACCGCTCATCCTTTTACTTACTTAAAATGGAAAAGAAAAAGACATTTGAGATTTATTTTTCAAAATGTACCCCAGCAAATACATACGAAAATTAAATTTGAAATGTAAAATTTGAAAATGAAAAAGCATTTCTGGAAATGCTTTTTTATTTTAAGAATGTGGCTGCATTGTTTGACTCATAAATTAAATTAGTAATCAATCATCCTGTTTGCATTTGCATTTTCTTCTTCACAATAACAACTTTCTTCACAGTCACATTCTGCTCTATATGAACTAAAGGTGAAGTCCAAGATACAATGAGTTTGGTCTGTTCACATTAAATCATTGGGAGGTTTTTCTCTCCCAGAGAACCAGACTTCACTGCTTGGAAAACCCAGGAAGAAACCTGTTGCAGATTCACAGAGATTCTAGAGATTAAAATGTTTTATGATGCAGTAGGAACCTTTTTTGTAATTGGCCAAAATAAAATTATTACATAGTTTTTAATTCTGCTGTGGGGATTATTTTTGTGGTTCGGATTTATGATGCATCTAAGCTGATTTTTTACCAATCATCCTCAACATTAGGGTTGGGAATTGAAAAGATTTTCACGATTCCGATTCCGTTTTCGATTCTATGAAACGATTCGATTCTTTATCGATTCTTTTTTCGATTCCAATTTGGGG
>NW_015151466.1:61659-67218 GCF_000732505.1 Cyprinodon variegatus | reverse complement strand
ATGCCATGGAATCGGAAAATACGGAACCGGTTCTGAACAGGAACCGGTTTTCGATTCCCATCCCTACTAAACATATAAACAATGTGGTATTGGAAGATTTAGAGTCACATTTAATAGTTTAATGGTTCTGATCCGTTCTAGAATATCCGGCAGTCTCAGTCTAGAGTTTCTTAAAGTTCTGCTGAGTAATTTGTCTAAATAAATCCTAACCAACTGATTGGCTGTGTGAGGTCCAGCCAAGAGTCTTTTTGAGGTTCACCTAATTGGTTTAATTGGGGGATTACCTTTACAGATGGAATTGATACAGTGTTCTCAAAGCTGATGCCAATTATTTGACATCGTTCTGATCAATACTTTATTTGCTGCTATTTTTTAAATGACAGTGAGATGATGAGCATTACCATGTATACTAGTTTTAAAATGGGCATACCACTTTCAAAAATGGCATACACCAGTTTTATAAACAATTTTATGAATGGAATATGAGTTGTAGAAGTTTAACAAAACATATTAACAATGGATAACAAAGGGAAAGATGAACAATGCATGCACTTCATGTGATTTCAAAGCATGTCTACTGAAGTCGCAAATGAATTGGCCAATACATGTATGTTTCAGCCCATAGTGAAACAAGGAAAAAGATAAAGTTACATAAATGTTCTGAACACATGAAGCATTCCATTATGAAACCAAAGCATACAAAGGTGTGTATTATAGCATGTCTCACACAAAGTACATGTGTAATAATAATAATAATATATCTTTGTTCATTTCCATGAGGTGGGCTCTGCTCATACATCAGATAGGAATGTCAGCAGGTCAACTATGATAATAAGCTATTGATTGGAAACTTCATAATTCATTTTCCTTTCTCCTTCCTTACTGCAGCTCTATTCAGACCGCACTTGTCATGGTGTTTACTGAGGCCCTTTAGCTTTGACTAAAGAGTCCTTCCTAGTTTGCTGTGTTTGGATGAAGCTACATGTCTTAGGAAGTTGTAGCAATTTGAAAACACTGCAAAGGAGGGCTTAGAGCTGAGAAGGGAAGGGAAAGTCTGTAGAATTTAGAGAATGAAGCTGGTATATATCAAATACTGAATTGTTCAGCATCATTTCAAGATTCACAATATTATCAAAGAAAAGTGAGGAAAACCGTGTTGAGGCTGGCCTGGACACTGAGGCAAATAAAGGGAGTTAGTTGTTGGCTGATAGCTTTCGTGTTTTTACGCCTTTATAGAGATAGTTTAAGTTGGTCAGTACAATACAAAAAAAGAAAGAAATTAAATAATTCAAAGTGAAATAATTATTATACTAGATAAAACATGCCACACAGTATAAAGAAGTAAGATATTCAAATAAATAAACTGCTCTTAATTTTCTAAGACTTGATTGTGATGGAGTTTACTTTAAAATACTGAAGTTTTAATTGTTTTTGGGACTGTAAGGTTTGCACTACAGATGCAGGAACCTTTTGGAATTTCAAAGCAGAGAGGGAGGGATTCCACTCTCTTCAATCACAGCAGAAAAAAAAAACAGATAAGAAAAGAAAACATTATCACATTTAAACAACCCAGCTTTCTGAATCATCAGCCTGTACTATCTCTAAAGGGGTGGAAACTTAACATTTAACATTTTCTGTTTGGGAAGAAGTGAACTAAATTAAACCTTTAGAGGAGAAACAATAAATAAATAACAAACATTTACAATTAATTTAAACAAATTGAAGCTAAACAATACTCCAAATCCAAACAAAACCCAAAACATCTCCCCTCCTTCTCAGTCAGTAAGGATTTCCCTTATGAGGCTGATTGGAAACACCAGGTCCTTGTCAGCACTGTTAACGGCGCACTTCCATGGCAACACCTGACCAGGTAACCTCAAGAAAAAGAGAGTGGTGAGAACAAAAAAATATACAGGCTACATCAATAAAGACAAAAACTTAAACCTTCCCCTAATAACTATTTTTTTTCTGAAAGACAGGAAATGCCTGCTTACAACACCATTAGTGAGGGGGTAAATCCCTCACAGTGACATTACATTTTCATTAATATTTGTGAAGTAAGTTGATTATGTATAAATTAAAATCATTAAGTAGAAATCGAGTTTTAAGATTTAAGATTATGTAATATGCTGTTTTAATTAATTTGAACATAAAACCATGAAAAAAATCTATTCCACAATTTGTTTATAAAGTTGAATTTAGACCGAGGGCATTAGACCTTAAATTACTGTAAAAGCCTAAAGCTAGACAGACGGTCTAGAATTGGTTTCTTCTTACCACCCTCAGATAAAACTAATGAAAAAGAAATACCTGATAGCGCAGCAAGTTTGAAACTTGACAATGTACACTATTTAAAGATTAAACATCAGTAGTAGTATATCTCGTGTGGTTTAAAACCAGGTGGACTGCAGTGTAATGAAGCTTTATTTCTTGTAAAAAAAGTATTGAATATGTTGCTCTTTTTACCACATGTAGTCAACACCAGGGCTGTAGCTGTAGATTGTTATAAACCATGCTAAGTATCGTGATAATCATCTGAGTCAAAGTCCAAGGCTGTTTTGTAGTCCCAAGTCCATATCTGGCTGGGACAATAACAGGATGTGTTGTTGAAACACTCCCTAAAAAAAACAAGTCAAAATCAGTTTCATTTTTCTCTTTGTTTAAACTTTTATGACATAAAAGTGCCAGCGAATTAATTTGGATCTGAACATGAAAGTGATGGAGAAAAGTGAGCTCTGTGAACCTCCATGCTGTGTTTAAGGATGCTGTTGTCAAAGGACTAAAGTGATAATAGCTTAACCAAGTACACAGTAATATCACTAACTCTGGTGGTGTGAAAAAGTTTTTCCCTTCTTCAGTCTTGTGTATATACTGGTGTGATGTGATTTAGGGTTGTCACGATACTAAACTTTTCAACTCGATACCGATACTAAGGAAAATATTCAATACTCGATACCATTTTCGATACCACAAGGATAAAAACAAAACTCCAAAATTCTACAGAAATATTTTCATTAATAAATACAATAAATAAATACAATAAACAATAAGAACAATATTTTGAGGTTGTTTGCTGTGCACAATATTAAGCAAGCTTGATAAAAAACTTATAAAATTAGAATTAAGTGTTCCTTCCTTGGCTATGCTTTGCACACATAACAATGACACTAGCCAAACCAGTTAAGAAACAAAAATAATTCTCAGCAGCTGCGCCTCTTACAAAAAAAAGTCTGAAACTGAAAAGTGCGTAGAATTATTCGATCACACAGTGTTCAGAAAGTGCATTTTCCTCTATTCTGCACTTTAGATGAATGACTGTTTAGGTGCCACGGGTGGTGACACTGTATCGATACTTTTAAAAACGAGTATTGTATCCGGATACAATGTTTCAGTATCGATACTTTTTTGAGTATCGATACTTTTGACAACCCTAATGTGATTACAGGACCTGTGTTTGTTCTCTGTCTATTTATGGCCTCCATAGTAAAGGTACTTTTTTCTTCACACATTTTAGATTTTCTTTATTTTCGTGTTTTCGTGAATTTCTCTCTGATGCTCATTATTATCTGTATGATAAATATTGAATGCATCAGTGGCGGCTGCTGGTCTCTGAAACAGGGAAGGCTCATTATTGTTAATTAAATCCAAAAGTCACGTGTTGGATTATAAAATATTGAAACACATCACTACAATGGGCGCAAATAGCTGCTGTGAAGTGCTCTGAGATAAACTCCGGGAGCACAAGACAACTTTTCTGACTGATCACATTTCCCTCTTGACATGTGAGGAAAACATCCTTGCCTTCTTGCACTGTCACTCATAAATCCTTCAGTATGCTGGCTAATCAGCATCGAGTAACCAGTTTCATGACCTGGCCCTGCTCCATAGACACCCTAAGAGGTTTAGCCTCATTGGGAGTGATGTTTTTTTTTATGTTATCCATTCACGTTTCTACTTTCTCCCTGCTAACCTCAAAAGCCCTAGGCCTAAACCTCAACAGGGATTTCTGATAGAGGCTGACAGACAGTATCCTGCTGCTCCAGAGTGGAGAGTAGGTCGCATCTGAGGGTGGAATAAACAGCTGATTAATGTGCAACATATTCATGAAATAAGGTACATTGTGGCGATTATTTAATATGCGCTAAAATACATATGAAATATTTAACAAAGAAGTTTACAAAATGTACAGGGGACCCTCTGTAGTAATCAATGAGAATACCGGTATGCAGTTTGATATATTACGTTTATTAGCGAGTAAAACAAAAAGTGCTGCACTGATATGCAACTTGTTCTCAAATAATCTTATTCTTTATCTAAAGGAACAGTATCCACAATTATATTGACACAAATAAAGGGACTAAAGGCCTGATCAGATTAAAAATGTTTCATCAGAATCAGGTTTATTGCCATTGTTAGTGAAGGAGTTCACAAACTAGGAATTTTTTGTGGTACAATTGTGCAACATGAAACATATAATATGGAATAGGTAAATTAAATTATAAAAATATCTAAAACACTGTGGGTATACGGCATGAAATAAAATAGACTAATATATACACTTAGGATAAAAATATGGATAAAATGTAAAATGTAGACATTTCAGACAGAAAAGTCTAATCCGATTCGTTCCATTTGAAAAAAATTTCATTCCCAAAGAGGGAGGTGTTTTTTTTTCTGATCAACATTCCAAATGACGTCTATGTGCACACTAATTCAGATCTTTGGAGTAAATTCCTCTCTACCAGCATGTGTGCAATGTCAGCATATTGTTTTTCTCTTCACTAACCTTCACCCACTGGCTCCTGGTCATTGGTGGAAGAGGTGGCTCTAAATATAATGTGGGGATGAACCTGCCATCCTGCCCTCTATCCCTGCAAAGGAACGTTAGTATAAGGTAGCGCTGAGCCCTAAACTTTTATTTAAACCGCTTAAACAGAAATGGATAAAATACATGAAAGATAATCGAGGAGATGTTTATTGGAATGTACTTATATGGCACCTTTTAAAACATTCACACACTAATGGTGGCAAGGTACACTAGGTGTGTTTATATCAGCTTTTAATAACGGACATTTTGAATTATCAGATCAAAAAAAGCTTGATGGAAACGGGGGAAAAAAAAACTATTTTAAACTCCATCAAATTTGCAAAAAAGTTTTTGCACTTTCTTGAGGTGTCTTTTGTACGATGGAGTATTAGGACAAGGCTCGAGGTTTTTCTTTTTTACCCGATAATAAAGATGCAACGAGAATAAAGTAATAAAATTACGAGAATAAACTAGTAATATCACTAGAATAAAGTAATAAAATTATGTGAATAAAGTCGTAACACTATGAGGATAAAATCGTAAATTACAAAAATGAATTTGTAATATTATGAGAATAAAGTTGTAGTTTATTACAACTCCTACAAGAAGCACTTTTCTTCCTTAAAATGAGGAATTTGGAGCATCATGTGAAGTTACACTTTAGCATCGGTTTGACAAATCAGGAAATCTTTTAGCAGCAGCATCAAACTGGGCAGGATGTCAAAGTGGACTCAGGTTGCTGATTGGTGGAG
>NW_015151466.1:41025-60936 GCF_000732505.1 Cyprinodon variegatus | reverse complement strand
CTCTCAATCTGCAGGTTTACTAGTGGTTCCTAGAATTTCTAAAAGTAGAGTGAGAGGCAGATCTTCTATCTCTTTAGTTATGCTGCTATTAGTCCTCCACACATGACCAGCTTGTGAATCCCTGTTGATGTTTTCTTTGATGGATCCTATTTCACCCCTGGTATTGGAGATTACATAATATCAATTATATATATCTATATAGTTTTTGTTTATGGCTTATGATTTTTCAAAGCATTCAGCTATAACCTAAATATTGCAGACTTTACAGTGTAGATTTCTTTATTTTTGCCTTCACTCTACTCTTTTCTCATGCTGTGCCAGCTAACCAGAAGATTATGAATATATTAAATAACTAGAACTGGAAGTTAGTTAATTAAAAGGTCATTCAAATCAAGTGTAAAACTATTTATTTATTATCAGTTAAATGATTATAACTGTAATTTGCTTACTGCCCAGGGTTAGACTCCTGAATGCGGCTGTTAAAAAATACAGTTGTCTTTCATGAATTTAGTAATATAGGCTATGGTTCTTAGCAACATTATTGATCACCGACCACATAAAATTGTCTCAGTTTATTCGGATACTACTGAAAGAAAAGTGAATCCATCCTGAGTGATGAATCGTTGTCTGTGTAAAATAAACACAAAAGATAGCAAGTTAAAATACAATGGTACCTATATTAGCTACAATCACACAGTATTATATCTAATAACTAAGCAAAATCACTAAACACTACTGAAAATAAGCAAACTAAAGAAATAAAAGGGGTTTAAGAGTCCATTCAAAGTATGAGTGATGATCTAAGTTTTAAGTGTCCTTTATAATAGCAGCAGATTAATGTAAATAAACCCTGACGCAGATGTTAACTGCAATCAAAACTAAAGTTTCATTCAGTTTATGGTGAAAAATGAACAATGACTCAGGAAAGCATTAAACTATGATGAGGCTGAAAGACCTGTTACCTTATCTGGCCCCATTGGTTCTGGTTCTGGTCGGGTCCAACTGAAACAAAGAAAGGGTTAGCTCACGATGTAGCAATTAGCTTCAGCAGCACATGACTCGTTCGGTCTGTAGTGAGCGTTAGCATTCAGTTAAACCTTTAACTATCAGCAGTTGAATCAGAAAGCTTATTGCAAATAAAAACACCAACACAACTATCTATCTACCTATAGTTCAACCAAGCAGAGCACTTATTAAGCATCAGATGAAAAGGAGGACTGTTTTTGGTCCAGTGGAATGAAGGCCTTCAGCTCAGTCCGGTTTCTGCTGGTCCATCTTCGGTCCAGTCTGTTCGTCCAACAGCAACTCAGAGATTTGGATCAATCAGATGCAACAATAAGAGGCAATTTGAAAGGGGTTTAATTTTATGAGTCACAGTAACACAGGACGTCTCTCTTTAGCAACAATGGTTAGCTTGTAGCCGCAGCTTCTAGCAGCACGTCCGACGTGCTGCTCCGACTTCATCTCAGGTGGTCACGGTCCAGCGGCTTCTAATTGCTCCTTTAGCGAACAGCCATCGGGGCCCCCAATGTTCAACGGTTAGCAGAGCTGGATTAGCTCTTTCTGTCTCTGCTGTAGCAGGATTCAGGATACACTGTGTTCACTTGGTTTGAATTGCAGGAAGAAACAAAAAAAACACTGTGTTCAGCTTCTTTAGAATCACAGGAAGAATAAAAACACTGCGTTCAGCTCCTTCTGGATCGCAGGAAAAAGGCAGTCTGACCCGGTCAAGCAAGCACAGACTTCTCCGGAGGAAGGTCGGTTGCTACATAGCGTAGCCTTCAGCTGGAAGTGCGTTGCCTAGCCTTTTAATGGCACAAAACCACAGGCAAAATTGGACACTAATATGGGAAGCTAGTGTTTTTACATCGGAGGGGTGTGTCTTTAGAGCTGCGTAGTTCCGGTCACAAGTGACAATGGATCTCAACACTCATCAGATTTAGATTTGAGGGGGTATAGGACTTGTAGTCTGTACAAAATGTTACAGAGGAGACCTCATTGAAAACTCCAAATTTTCTTTGATGTATCTTTTGTTATTGCCTTCTCTTTCACTTTCTCTCTTTTAACCATGATCTCTATTTGAGTTTTTTATTTCACTCTCCACATGAAATCTTCATCTTACTTGAAATGTTTCTTTCTTATTGTTTGTATTTTGCTGTGATAGGATCCTGGAGGGAGTATGAGCTACACTGTAGTGTCGGGTGCTTAGGGGTTTGGCTGTGCGTGTGTGTGTGTGTGGTGGGGGTGGGGGTGCTTATCTGTAAAGTGTCTCTATTATTGATTTATATGATTTACACTTGCACAAAAGCTGTTATATACAAAAATTGCATACTTTACTGTCTTTTTTTGTCGCTCATTGCATCCGTAGCACACAGCAACAGTGCATTTGTGGCGTTAGCGTGGTCGAGGGATCTTATGCCAGTGCGGCTCTGTATTGCAAAGCTGTTTTGGGTAGCTGCCCATGTCACCCATATCAGAAACAGCCACTGTTTTGACTAACATTCAACAGAAGAGTGGGGCTCTGTTTTAAGATAAAATAGGAAAGCTGACTAGTCACATTTCTATTATAGATAACTGTAAGGCATTCTACCTAGTCACAATTACAAAACTCCTTCTCAGAATTGTAATATTGATATATGTAATATGGATAATATAGTTTTTACATTTATGCCAGCAAAAGAGACCTTTTGAGTAATATGGAAACAAATTTGTATAAGTAACAACAACAGTTTAAATATCTACAAATATTATATTTACTTGTCTGGATATGTATTACAGATATCTGCAATTGAATTCTTTCTATGTAAAAAGAACATTTCAGATATCTTAAATGTAATTTTTACTAGTAAAAATGATGTCACTTTTCCCCATTCAAGTGTATTGGGCTGACACTTTACGATATCCAAACATTACTCCTTTCTAAAACAAACATCCTGGATTTCCAAAAATGAATTTAGATCTCCGTAATCCAATTGTTACTGGTCATGATTTTTATATCTGCAATACATATTCAGTCAAGTCGATACTGCCATACAAACATGTATAAAGATGATGGACTTGGTCCTATTTTTCAGTGGCTAACTATGGCTCTCTAATACGTTCTCGAATATGTTATTAGATGAGCTTTTAGTGTGACTAACTATGTGGTGTATCTCATCTTCTACACTGAAATACTGGCTCAGAGCTCATCTGTTTAGCTGTTGTCCTCGTATTTCAGGAACTGCTAATGCAACTAACCTTTAACTATTTTTCTCATATAGAGGCCCAAACCTGTCCCTAAACAATCCCTTAAGCACTAACCCTTTGTATGCGCCTTCCTGCTTAAACTGTCAATATCTTGGCACTGATGACTGGATTATTGGTTAATTTCATCCACCTGCCTAGCTCGACCCAATTTTCATTATCACTCATCTCGATCCACCTGTTTCAACTCCTATTGAAACTGCTTAGTCCAAGCGATCAATACGAGATTATTTGAGCCGTAGGTGAGAGTTCTCTAGCGTACCCAGCGTGTTTATTCTGATACTAGACTTCTGAGCCTGCCTACCCCTTTTCTGATCTGTTTACCTGACCTGTCTATGGACTCCCATTGGATTCTGCATGCTTGCGACCATTGAGCTGTCTCCCGACCGCTTGGATATCCCTTCAGTACCTCTTCTGATTTCTGATCTTCTGACCTGGATTTCTGCTTACTCATCGACACTGGCTTTGAATTCTCCTTCCGGATACTGCTTTTCCTCGTCTGCTGGCTTCTGGTCATTGGACTGCTTCTGTAGCACCTTTGGCCTCTACTCCTGGAAATTTCTGAGTGGTTTACACTGCATGCTGTGGAAAATCATGCAGCTGGATTCAACTCCTTCCTCTGGGCTCGGACTGAACTTAAAAAACAGGTTAATGACTCACACGCTCGCTATCGTTCCCCATCAGAGTTACGTGGTCACTAACCTGTGTTTTTTTTTTTGTTATCATTGTTCCACTGGCGCAGACATGGGGCAACCACCGCCTTGTCTGATCTACTTCTGTACTCCTCCAATCTCCTGCAGTTTGTCTCTAGAAGCTATCCTTGGCCAGCTGATTCTTCTCCATTTTGTGTCTCCTTGGCTGGCTTCTCTGATGTCTCTATCCTTCATACCGGCCAGACGCAACCTCTTTCTTTGCTTAAAGGGGAACGCCATTTTTTTTTTTTACATTGGGCCCTTGATTTTACGTTATTCCATCATGTTCTACTCACCCATGAGTTTTGTGTCATTTGGAGCCGTTCTGAAGGTTATATCTCAGTAACCTCTTCCTATGGGCAACGACTTGAAGGCACAATCTTAACTGTTCATAATGTTTTCCGTATGGTAATTGTTTTGTTTTTTTTTACATTAAACCATGACACTGCAATGTGATTGGCTGACCTGGTTTGGGTCGGTCTCAAACAGCTGAAGTAGGAGCAATGCAAGATGGATTACCGTGTGTTCATTAACAAACAAATAACACAACACTTTAGCTTGCAGGCAAGGTTACAGTATGTCTAAAACCTAAAACTGTCAATGATCCCTGAATAAAATTAAAATCTTAAAGGGAAATAATGCTGGGGAAAATGTATATACAAATGTTTTTGCTCTTCACAGATAATCCTAATGAGAGCCATCAGAGTCCATACCATCACATGTCATCTAACAGAGTACAGGATAGGAAATGAGTGCTGTCCAATGTGTCCTCCTGGTAGGTTCCATTTAATGATTATTCACTATTTATTATGATGTGGGCTCTGTTATGCCCAGTTTAAACTAGATACAATGCAATGAACTCCTCTGTAGATTTGCATGCCTTATAGTCCTTGAGAGCATTTACTCTGGCTTAAATTATTTGTTTTGTCTGTCAATGCTCAGCTTGGACTGATATTCTCAAAAACTTGCCTGTGTCACTAGAGAGGGACAAATTTTTCACTGAATGAGTTTTGTGACCCATAGTGCTTTAGACTTCTTTATGGCAGTCTAAACTAACCTTAAACACCCGCTTAAACTTAGCTAATAGTTGTTAGCCAACAAAGCATATCTGACTCTTACCTGATCAAACATGTTTTTGGTTCTCTGTAAAGTTAGGCCACAATTAGTCTGCTCAACACAGCATCTACCTTTTTTAAACCGTTATGGCCTATTTATGTCACACTTTGTGTGGAACTTTACAGTAAATTCTAATAATCTGGGCCTTTCAGTACTACTGAAGTATTCAATTGCATCGGAATGGAGGCTCAAACCCGAAGTTTTCCCATTTACAGTTTTATTCAGGACATGGAAAGAAATTTTATATTTAGGTCTTGTTTACACTTGATTCAGAATAGATCTCTTTATGCACATGGATCTAAAATAGACACACATACACACGCACATTACAGACTCACACACCTACTGTATACCCATCACATTCATCCACTGATTAATTTATAACAGACACCAAGATTAAGGCACTCCTGTGCCTTAATCTTGGTGACGTATCAACATTTTCATATGGCACACCTGTGAGGTGGATTGGATTATCTCAGCAAAGGAAAAGTGGTCACTCTCACAGATTTAGACTGGTTTGAGGGAAATGTGTATATTGTGTATTTGGTTAAAGTTGTAGATCTTTGAGTTCATCTCATTAAAAAAAAACAAAAGTGTTGCATTTGTATTTTTGTTGAGTGTATAATTATTATTAATACAATAATTGTAGAACAACCATACCTTAACCATGAAATAATGCGGACATTAAGATACCCACTTAATAGTAGTTTTGATAGCAGATGCTGTCATCCTTAGCTGTATCAAATGTATCAAGCATGGTGTCGAGTTTCGGACAATTTTGTCAAATTGGTTAATTGGTTCTCAGGGCTTCAAAATTGCCATTACTAGATCTCTGATGTAGGATATAATCTAGAGCAGTGAATGTTTAATTGTCTTTACCAGTAACTCCGTGAATTTTCAACCTTCTAGTCCAAAGAGTTCTGCTATCAGATTCTAAAACAACAAAAAATACATTTAGCTACAGTTCAGTGTTGCTAATGGCCTACAGGGGTGCAAAACCAGGAAGTTCCAGGTCTAGTGCCCTTAGTGACTAAGTTATAATATTGCTTTAAATACTGTTGTTGGAAAACTTTTATCTTTCATCTATATATTAATTTATCCTATTTACTCACTATAAAAGTTTTCACTCAGTCTGTTTCTCTCTCAAGGTTGTGTTTGTAGACCAGACATAGCTTTTTCCCATAACAAATCAGATTCTTTCTCAAGGTTTATTCATAACATGTTACTGTTAACCAAAGTGTTTGTAATTAGTTTTGACTTTGACTGCTTTCCATTGTTGTAAGTAAGGGGGAACGAACCCTGCCCAGATCAGAACAGAGCAGAATGCTGTGCCATTAGGACTGTATGATGAACTGTTCTCTCTTTGCAAAGAATTAATGAATAAATGTGCCGACTGAGTGAAATCCATCGACCTCCGTTTATTTAACTAGGATGAATAGTTGAATACTTTTTCCCACGACAATACCTCACTATTTTAACAAATGCATGAGTATATTTGTTTTGTTTTTTTTGTTGCTATTGTATATTTCAATCTGAAAAACTCACACAAAGAGAAAAAATACCATTAGCAGAAATTTATTGATACAATTATAAAAAGGAGATCAGGTGTTCTCCAGGAGTTAGCTGGTTTAGAGCGGCAGGGTGTATGGAATGTGTCCCCGTTAAAAGACACAGAAGCAGATGTCTGCTTTTGTAGTAGATTTCCTGTGGTTCTACAAAGGAATACAAATAACAATCAGTGCAGTGCAGTGCATAGAATATGTATATCCGAACATAAAAGACTGTATTTAGCAATGACACATATATAATAATAATAATACATTTTATTTAACAGCGTCTTTCTGGACACTCAAGGTCACTTTACAGAAAATAAAAACTAAAAATAAATAAAAAGAAAGATGAAAATACAAAAATACAAATTCAGGAACATAAAAACAGTTATGGATAGGAAAAAGAGCAGTGTATTCACAAATAAGTGAGCTGGAACACATGGGTTTTGAGTCTGGCTTTGAATAAGGGGAGAGAGTCAATACTGCGGAGGTCGGGAGGAAGTGAGTTCCAGAGCTGGGGAGCAGAGCGGCTGAAGGCTCTGTTCCCCATGGTGACAAGTCGAGCTGGGGGTACAGTGAGGTGGATGGAGGAGGAGGATCTAAGGGAGCGGGAGGAGGTGGCAATGTAAAGGAGGTCTGACAGATATGGAGGAGCAAGGTTATGGATGGCTTTGAAAGTATAGAGAAGGATTTTAAATTGAATTCTGAATTGACCTGAGAGCCAATGGTAACAAAGCGCATCCACCGCCTGTGCTGTGGTATGCAGAGCAGAAATGTGCAGATCAGAGGTCGTTTAAAAAAGAGCTACCAAAAGTTTGTGATGGGATGGTGAGGTGAGGTTAGGTGAATGGTGATGGGATGAAGGAGGGGATGATTGCTGGGTTGAATGATAGGATGAATGATACAAGGGAGCCTGGTATAAAACCATCTGGCATGACGAATGACAGGAGAGAGATGAGTGATGAGAATGGGTTATGAAAACAACTAAAATAATCAAACATTCAGATCTGATGGACATGAATGAGTTTTAAAACCACCACCAGTATTTGTAGTTAGCTTACTCTTAAAGGCTGAGAAAACGTTGAACAGTTCGGAAGGATGAATGCGTGCTCAGGGCAGAGGCATCAGGCATAGGCTTAAGACCATCAGCCCCGTTGCTGAGAACGTCAAGGAGACGCCACAGACCGCTGTTGTGGCTGCTCCATTCTGAACTTTGGATACAGCTAATGGGTAAACCTCACTAAGCAGAGAATTAGACATGATGAGGGTAGCAGCCATGAACTGCGCACCAACTATTTGAAAGAACCTCCCCCAATGGATGGGGCATCATTCGTAAATTTGAAGCATGGCTGCAGACAGAATGATGAGATAGTAGAAAGTTTGCAGATCTAATCGAGAAGCAGTCTAGATCAAAAGAAATGTCAGAAGGCAGCCCTTGAACAATGAACCTGGATGAGGAGGAAGGAAATGCAATAGCCAGATCAAGCAGCCTGAAAATGAAAGAGCGACGCTGGGGATGATGCGCAATGGCAACATTGCTGGCCAAGTAAGGAGACGCTTGAAAAGAACGATGGGGTGATGACTGTGGTGATAACAGCAATGAGGCTGTGGCTGAGCGCTCTGGCCCGCCACAACCACAGACAAGCTCTATGTAGCAATGAGCTAAGTGTTCGAGCAGAGAACCCACGCCCGTGCAGCAATGTGCTGGGGACATGATACGCGCCCACGATGAGCTGAGAAAGTGAGATGAGGACGCGATGATCTAAGCCAAGCCGCAATGACCGAAGACAATACAAGCAAGCCGCGATGGTTAAGCATGATGTGCTAAGGGGTTTGAAAAGAGAAAAGAGAGGGCCATAAGCACTGCTGTGATGGGTTAAAAGCACGATGCGCCTGAGGCAAAGAGCTGGGGACGTGATGCACTGGCTGTGATGGAAAAAGGGTGCCATGAAGTGCTGCAGCAATGGATAGAAGTGCGATGCGTCTGCCGCAATGGGTATGGGCGCCATGGAGCACCCACCGTGATGCTAGAAGGCAGCATAAAATACCCGCCGCGATGCTGCCACCATAAACACCCATAATGATAGGGGTCATGAAGCACCTGCCGCGAAGATGGAAGGCGGCATAAAATGCCCGCCGCAATGCTGGCGCCATAAACACTCACGATGATAGGCGCCATGAGGCGCCCGCCACGAAGATGGAAGGTGCCATGAATGGCCTGCCGCGATGATGGAAGGCACCATAATCACATGTAGTGCTGAATGAGGACGCATGAGTGCCTGTAGCGATTGACAAAAGCTGCCAGAAACGGTGTCAGCGAGTTGACTGCAAAAAACATCTAGAAATAAGTAAAAAATTTCTTAAATTAAGTGTATTTACCCTTAATTTGAGCAGGTAAATAAGTTGATCTGCCAATGGAATGAGTATTTTTACTCCTAAATTAAGATAATTAGATAATATACACTTGAAATAAGACATTGCAATAGTGTTTTCTTATTTTAAGTGTAAATTGTCTTGTTCCATTGGCAGAATGTCTCTTTTACCTCCTAAATTCAAGAACAAATGCACTTATTTTAAGAAAAAATAACTTATCTAGATTTAGATTTTTTGCAGTGCACAGAGCTAGCCAGTTCACTGCTGATGGCTGAAACACAGATATGTGTGGAGATGGGGAAACAGGGCGTGGCGGAGCCTGTTGATCTACGCAATGTTTGGATCAATGGGTGTGTCGGAGGATATGATCTGAGCAGCAGTCAGAGCGGACGATCCAAAGCTCATTTCAAGTTGAAACGGTGTCATCTGAATGAAGTCACACAGCGCATCCTCGCCCTGCGCACATGAGCAGACAAGTGCGGATCGAAGGCCTTTTAAGATGAACTTTTGATGCCTATTGGGTTTCCTGTAGGTGTGGTTCAAAGCTGATTGGCTGTGTTGCAGGTGGATGTATGAAAAGCAAAAAGTTTCTTCAGTTGAGCTCCCGCCTAGGCTCCATTTTAGCTCAATTACTGGGCTATATAAATTAACTAAATTTATTTAAACAAAATAATAAGTGTTACACCAAAATAAGTAACACATTTAGTATCTCTGCACTCAGAGCACTCATCCTTGTAGAACATAAGTTTTAAAATGTCATGCAGAAAATTGAAAACTTTTTATTATTTAATAATTAATTATTTTAATTTCATATAATTTTTAATAAGCTGTTTAGGCCATACTGCGCCTTTGTCATTTGGTTTTATATCAGGTTCTGAATATTCTTCTCGGAGTAGCTCTAGGCTAATGTGAACAAAGCTAAACGCAGCATAAATTGTTGCAGTTTGCTTACCATGCAAACAACCCATGGTCAAAACACAAAATGTTTTGTTTTATCTTCCAACAGGGAGTCGGGTTAAAACCGACTGCACAGAGTTTAGAAGTACATCCTGTCAGCCTTGCTCAGCTGGGACTTACATGGACCAACCAAATGGTCTGAAGAAATGCTCTCCATGTTCTATCTGTAATTCAGGTACATTTATGTTGAATTTTCGTTGGTCCACATAGAGGCAGTAGGATGACTTGTTTTTTTATGTTCCAGCTCTTATACTAAATGCTTCTTGCTTTCTTTAGATACTTTACAGTTATGTGTTCTATCCAATGGAGAGTTAGTTTAATATTATGATCAAATACTGTCATCCTGGCTTCTTCTATGCTTCTTATATCATGTATAAATGCTGCTTTCATCCAAATGAATATACTGTTCCGTCTCTCTACTGGTTTACTATGTTGATGGGTTTTTAATCCCCAAATGTATGACCTTTCGTTTTTTTCAGGAGCTGGTCTGACAGTAAAAAGTGAATGTAAACGGTCTGCAGACACAGTCTGTGAACCAATGGAGGGATTCTTCTGTACTGACCTTAAACCAGGAGGCTGTGGAGCAGCACAGAGACACAGGAGCTGTAAACCAGGACAGTTCATCAGGAGGAAAGGTTGGACATCCTCTGCTTTTAACATGACTGCTGACTTTATATTTATAGTCAGACAATAAAGAAAGATAAACTGAGTCACATGTTTATTATAGCTGAACATCTGATCAGAGTCTTCTGACCAACTTCCTGCAAACTGGTTTGTGTTTGTTCAGGAACAGCCTCCACAGACACAGACTGCTCTGACTGCGTCGCTGGAACGTTTTCTGATGGATCAATGTCGTCCTGTCAGCCACACACACAGTAAGCTAGTCTTTTAGAAACACCTTAAACACAGCAGGATGTTCAGCAGAGCATTAACCTGGATGCATGTTTCTGTTACTGCAGATGTGAAGAACAAAACCTTCAGCTGATAAAAGCAGGAAATACTTCAACTGATGCTGAATGTGGAGAAAAGAAAAACATCACAGGAATAGTGATCGGTGGGGTGATGGGTTTTTTAGTTCTGGCAGCGATTGTTGTTGTTATTTTTCTCTGGAAATATCAAAGACAGAGACTATTAGGTAAGATGGAAAAAAAGTAATAGAATATTTGTGTGTTTTAATGTTTTAATATCTGTAACATTTTACTTTTTACAGATATATGCACACAAAAAAAGAAACCCCCAACGGTATGTAGGTTTATTAAATGAACAGATGTTGATATAAATATTAAGTTTCTTGAAGAAATCACTGACTTTTCTTCTACATAATAGGATCAAATACAAGATGTAGAACAACATGCCCTGAACTCCCAACCAGGTAAGATAGAACGCTGTTCTTTACTTGATTATTATGGGATGGATTGTTTTTCCTGTCAGTGATCTGGAAGACTGACATTTTCTCTGAGGAATAAAATAAACTGATGTAATAATTAAAGGACTGTGAGCTGCTGGGTGTCTCCATCCATCTCTAATTGATTTATTAACTTTTCTCATTTTCTCTTCAGTGAACTGATGCCTATAGCACCAAACCATCGGCTGAACATCTGGTTAAAGTAGATTAAATGAGTTTCAGTTTCTGGATCAAACCAAGTTGGATTCTGAGACGTTTGATTCTACAGTGATCAGAAAGAAAGACTGAAACTTTCTGCTCCTCCAGAGTCACTGATCCTCTACACACAACTTAACCTTGTTAGAAATGTGTTTTAACATTTTTAATGAATATGAACTGTTTGATATTAGAGAGCTGATATTTTTATAATGACTGTTATAAAATAAACTAAAGTTAATTTTTAAACATTTATAGACTGGTACATTTATGAGCTCTGTGACTGGAAACCAGAATGATTACTGGAGGAAACCTTCAGTATATCAATAACTTTATGTAATGAAACTGTCTTTTTGTTCAGTTTTCGGACTAACCAGACTGATCAGAATCTCATCAGTAAAAAAGCCTCGCTGCTTTCATCATATCTACATGTTCTGCTTTAGTAAAAGCAATAGAAATAGAATATTTCTGAAGTTTTGGAGGTTATCTAGAGGTTTTAAGATATTGAATGCCTTTGTACAGATTTATATACACGCACATGGAAAACTATAGATAATGTTGCTCTAGTTGTTGTTTTTATTAATAAATAAACACATGGTAAGATTAGGCCCAGTTTGCACAGAAGAAATGTGTTTCTTGTCTAATATTCGCATTATTTTGTTTCTAACAACATGTCACAAAGACAGATGTTAATGGCTGTTGTAGATTTAAAGAGGACAACACCAAAAGATATAGAAACACAGGCAGGAACTGGGACCTGATCTCCAAAAAGGGGGGTTTGGTTGCCATCTTCTCTGCTTTTCCCAATAAATTGTTTTTATTTTAGTTTTTTTTGTTTTTTTAAACCAAGCAAATGTCTGAGGAGACAGATATGATGTGGTAGAAGAATGGGGACTCATAGAAAATGTATCATCATCATCTTTATTTAAAACAGCTACAGCTGAAAGTGCTGATCATTGCTAAAAATAATAAAACAATAAAATACAGCATTAAAATATAAAATAAGGCAATAATAAGAATTTGTTTAAGCTCAATAAACAATGTCACAACAATTAAGTCCTACCAGTTTTAAAATCCAGCGAATTCTTGAGCCGTGTTTTAAAATTCAGCAGGAAAGGAGCCTCCCTAATGTGCAGCAGGAGGCTATTGCATAAATGAGGAGCAATGATAGAAAAGGCTGTCGCCCTTCTAAGGTTGTTTTAACATAAAAAAATAGGATGTCTGCTTAATTTCCAAAGAGGAACTGATGTGACGTGTTTAATAATTCCTTGTTTTTATGGCTCAGTTCTTGTAAATCTAGAGGACAGCAGTATTTGACATTGGTGATCTAATCAGGAAGCTGCTTGAAAGAAATTAGATAAGATAATCCTTTATTTTTCCCACAGTGGGGAAATTGCAGCGTTGCATCACAGTGAACAGTACAGTAGGAAAAAAATACAAAATATAAAAAATATTTAAAAATATATAAAAAATATACATTGAGTATATACAGACAAGACCATCACACTTGGTGTGAACAGTTAAATGGCTAAGGCTAAGGTTACAAACACTGGTATAAAGTGACAACAGTAAAGTTCTGTGCAAATGATTGATTGTATTAAATTATTGCAGAGTTAAATGAATATGAGTGAAGTATACAGTAGATATGCAATAATAACAGTTAAAGTGACGGTGGACATATGGTTGATACAGAGCTAGCATTGTTGGTTGTACAGTAGGACAGCAGCAGGAAGGAAGGATCTGCGGAATCTCTCCTTTATACAGCGAGGGTGTATCAGTCTTTCGCTGAAGCTGCTCTCCAGAGCAGAGAGAGTGTCCTTCAGGGGGTGGTCCTCATGGTCCAGCATAGACATGAGTTTGGACAGGGCCCTCCTGTCTCCCACCTGCTGTCCAGAGGACAGCCCAGGACTGAGCTGGACCTCTTGATGATCTTGTCCAGTCTTTTCCTGTCCCTCTCCGTGATGCTGTTGCCCCAGCAGGCTACACTGTACAGGATGGCTGATGCCACCACAGAGTCGTAGAAGGTCTTCAGGAGTGGCCCTCTCACCCCAAAAGACCTGAGCTTCCTCAGGAGGTAGAGCCGGCTCTGTCCCTTCCTGTACAGAGCCTCCGTGTTGTGAGTCCAGTCCAGTTTGTTGTTGAGAAGAACACCCAGGTACTTGTAAGTGTCCACCCTCTCAATGTCCTTTCCCTGGATGTTCACTGGGGGAGGGACGGTGGGACGGCGTCTGAAGTCCACCACCATCTCCTTGGTCTTTCCCGCGTTTATGAGGAGGTGGTTCAGCTGACACCAGTCCACAAAGTCCTGAATGAGTCCTCTGTACTCTGCGTCGTCATCATCTGTGATGAGGCCAATGAGGGCGGAGTTGTCGGAGAACTTCTGCAGGATGCAGCTGTCCGTGTTGTGTCTGAAGTCTGCAGTGTAGAGGGTGAAAAGGAAGGGTGCTAAGACCGTTCCCTGGGGGGCCCCCACACTGCAGGTCCTGATGTCAGGCACACAGTCTCGTCCTCACAAACTGGGGCCGGTTTGTGAGATAGTCCAGGATCCAGTCGGCCAGGTCACAGTCCACTCCTGCAGTCTCCAGCTTGTCTCTCAGGAGCCTCGGCTGGATGGTGTTGAAGGCGCTGGAGAAGTCAAAGAGGAGAATCCTCACAGCGCTGCCGGGCCTCTCCAGGTGGGACAGAGAGCGATGCAGGATGGAGATGATGGCGTCCTCCACACCAATACCAGGTCGGTAAGCAAACTGCATGGGGTCCATAGCAGAGCTCACTGTGGTGCGGAGGTGACTGAGGACAAGCCGCTCCAGGGTCTTCATCAATCGCATTACTAATGAAAACCCCAGAGAACAGAACTTCATCCTGCTGCTGCTTTTTAATTGAAGAATTTTATCGGATGTTTTTTCACGAGGCATCTCCTGACATCCCGGAGAGCTGCTCAATTCTCTATTTGATATATCAAATATAAAAGTTTGAATCTTATCTGTTATTTGTTTTTTCTGAATATAATCTAGAGTGTTCAGGGTAACTATCAGCACAGCTGATTGTATGGAATCATTAACTTTGCATGATTCACTTGAACCAGTTTCTAAATGCCATTGGTAAAACACTGAAATGAATCTTATGCTTCATCATTCCTAATATTTTTCTAAAGGTTTTGTGAATCATCAAGACACTTGTAGAAAAACTGGGACAAACAGTTATGTTCCTTATAAGCAGAATCCTCTCATGGAGGCCCTTTCCGTCTAATTAGTGCTGAACGATGAACTCTGACCTTAGCTCACTAGTGTTCCTGCAGGGCTGTTCATGCAGTTTTGGATTTTCTTTGTGGATAAACTGTCTTACTGGAGTTCCTTAAGGTTCTACAGCTTTAGAAGTAGCTTCTTAACATTTTCCATGCTGATCAATCTCAATTGTTTGTTTTTAGTAGTTTCTAAATTTCCTTGGTTCCTAACATGCTGTCTGGATTTGGAGGATCAATTAGTCTACTTTATTCTGTCAGAAGTTTCTATTTGATAGTTTCATTAAGAAAAGGTGTGTAATGGGAAATCCATTACCTTCATGTTCTTATAACTATGGCACAGTGTTCTTGAACCTTTCCTGAATTATTTGCAGATCTAAATCTAAAGATCCAAAGAAGTTTCAGGTAGTTTGGGACCCTGCAGGCAGGGCAGCCTTATCTCCAGTTTTACTCCCTCCTTCACCCTAAAAAATGTTGTTACCTGATTCATCCAACAGGAGAAATAAGCAAAGACTCTGCAGGAGTTTGTTCAGACTGATTAATTGCCTTTTTAATATTCTGGATCACTGAAGTAGTTTGATGCTTAGGTTATTTTGCTGCTTCAAAAATTTGGTGAAAACAAATTGGTAATTGCATCAACTATGACTTTGTGTGTGTAATTATAAATCTGTTTTAAAAAAATTATTTTTTATTTTTTTAATTTTTTTTTTTTTTTATATTTTTTACATTTATTTTTGTATTTATGTTTTTTAGGGGTGCATGTGTATTTGTATGCATTGGCGTCGGCAGACCCTTTTCACAGGGGCCCGTGCCCTGTTGTGGATCTGATTTTTTTATGAATTAATTTTCCACTTTCACAGCTAATCTCTCACAACTCTAGTGCGCTCTGACAGGAAGTGCATTTGCTCACCACCTGCTGCCACAGCGCAGACATGTTGCGGATGATTGACAAGTCGAGTTGAGGCGGCTGGAGATGCATTGGAAAGAGAGAGAGAGAGAGAGATGGTGCAAGAAATGTCCTTTTCCAGTGGTTAAAGGAGAGCGTTCTAAAGAAGTCTAATATTATCACAGGCTGTAGGACTGGATTTTACCAGTGACCGTGAAGATGACTGGGAAACATGAAATGATTGATTTGGAAAGTGGAGCAAAAACCTTTAGCTCTGCGTCATGTTATAGTGTGATAAGGCCAATAATAAGGCCATATCATCTAGTTGTAAAGATTCAGGTCAGTTTCAGTTTTGGGCTGACTCTGGGAATTACTGGATTTTTGTTTTATGATTTCTGCCCTAAATCAACCCCATCAAATTGTCCAGTTTAGACCAGATCTGCTCTATCCAGATCAGAATGTTCATTTAAAGATGCCTGGAATCCAATGGCTGTCCTCTGATATGGAGGGTTTGTTTACCAGAGAGAGGTGTCCTTTCTGGGCAGGACTCCTTATTCTGCTGACCCACTTTAAACATCAGATCTTAAAGGACTTACCTAGTTTCTCTTTCTGTTGTGATTGACATCCTTACCCATGAAAGAACTTTAAAAGTTAGAAGTAGTTGTTTTCTCTTTTCTCAGTTGTTGTTAGTGATGATTAAAGTGTCAATAAGATTGATTCCCACCAATCTCCTTTGTTAACTAAATTCACTGAGTCAGGTTTTTGATTTTCCTTTTACATCAAAAACTTACATTCTTTATTGGATCTTTTTCCCCTGCTTATATCAGCGTTTAAACTGGAGATTCTGTTTATCTCTGCTGGAGTTCTGCGGGGCTTTCAGTGCTTTGGCTCACACTTTACTTTCACTTTTGTTTACATTTTTCTATTTACTGACCCTTATTCAGTATTTTAATTCTCTAATGCTCCTAGTTGTGACAAGTGACATTACATAATAAAATTTAAACAATCTGAGATGTGTTCATAACTGTTTACCTAGTTAGAAAGGCTGTAAGGTTATATTTTATAGATCTTTTATAGGTGAGATGAGTAGTAAGAACAGCAGAGAGGATCATGGGGGGCTCCTCTTCCCTCCATTAAAGACATTTCATCCCAGCGCTGCGTGTCCCAAGCCTTTAACATCATCAATGACCCCTCACCATAATAAATCTAATGTTAACGCTAAACACAAATGAAGTCTGTTGTGAAACACATGTAGCGCCCCCTTTGGTCAGAAACAGGAACTGAGGAAGCCTTTTCTGACTGGTAGCTTTTGTTTTTCCTCTGTTACTGACCGACTGTTTAAAGTTACATAACTTATTGCTAGTTTTACCTTTTAAATTAGGGTGGTAGGAGTTTTTTTTTTATTATTATTATTTACGTTAAAACCAAAATACGCACGCAAGCAAACATCCTGCCGCTCCCCTTTTTTTTTCTTTTTTTTTTTTGTCGTTTCTATCGGGTTGCCATGTTTGCTCTGTCCACTCGTGTACCTCTTAAAATTTACTTTATTTTTGCTTTATTCTCCAAACACCAGCCTGCATAATTATTTCTGCTCACATTACGTATATATTTCTTCACACACTCGTCTTTGACAACAAAATATTCATAAACTTTAGAAACGCAGGCACTGCAGAGCGAGCCTGGCAGCGGTCAGTGAACGCACCATCTCTACCATCGCTCTTAATGCTCCGCAGATCTGACTCTGCACTCAGATGCAGAGGATGGAAGAAGCTGCTACAGGTCAGTCTGTCTTTCATGTTTTACCCTTGAAATGCCGAGGCTTCTTTTAATTTGATAAAACTTTTTGATTAATTATAATGGCGTCTTTTAAGATTTTGAGGACAAATAAAGGTCGAATATTATTGAAAATATTATTTATGCTTTCAAAAAAATCTATAATAGAATTCAACTTCATTGTCATGGCACT
The DNA here is from genome assembly GCF_000732505.1 of Cyprinodon variegatus. NCBI lineage: Eukaryota > Metazoa > Chordata > Actinopteri > Cyprinodontiformes > Cyprinodontidae > Cyprinodon > Cyprinodon variegatus. The sequence goes on along the minus strand of NW_015151466.1, from coordinate 43,315 downwards.
GTGACGAGTACAAAGCAAAGAAATGTGGTTAGCATCTATCCAGAAGTGCAACACGGGATATAAATATTATTACAGGTGTACAAGCAAAAGTAATAGGGACTGTAAAAGGTTGTGTATGAATATGGGAGCTACATGCACAGATTGTACAGAATATACAGAAATGTTAGGGAAAGGATTATTTATGTATTAGCAGGTTTATAATACAAGATAAATAATGGCAGATAAGATTAACAGATTATAAACAGATTGTGTGTGAGTGTGAGGACAGTCTATATGTTATTATTGTATGAGGGGATACAGTTGTTATAGATGCATCAAGAGGCGTTCAGGAGCGTGACAGCTGTGGGAAAGAAGCTGTTCCGATGCTCTGGTTCATAGGCTTCTGTAATGCCTTCCAGAGGGCAGGAGGGAGGACAGTGTGTGTGCAGGGTGAGTGAAGTCCTTGGTGATTTTCCCGGCCCTTTTCAGACATCGCTTTCTATAGATTTCCTTGATGGTAGGGAGCGGTGCCCCGGCGACGGCTGAGCAGTTTTCACCACCCTCTGCAGTGCCTTCCGGGTTAGTCGTGGGTGAGGAGAGAGTAGAGGAGGGACTCATCACACAACGTTGTAGTACTCCGGGGTTTATAATGGTGGTGGATGAGCAATGGTTGTCCAGCCGAACATGGGGTCGATTGATGAGGAAGTCGAGCAACCAGTTGCACATGAGTGAACTGATGCCGAGGTTTGTGAGTTTGGTAATGAGTTGTGATGAGATGACAGTATTAAATGCTGAACTAAAGTCTAAGAACAGCATTCTGGCGTAAATGTTCTTGTTGTCTTGGGTTGGGGTTCTTGGGGATTGGGACGATGGAGATGGACTTGAAGCAGGTCGGTACCACAACGCGGGCCAGGGACAGGTTGAAGATGTCTGTCAGCACTCCTGCCAGCTCCCCAGAGCACGTTCTGAGGACACGCCCAGGTATGCCATCAAGACCCGCAGCCTTGTTGGATTTAATCCTGCTCAGAGCCGCTCCTACATCAGTGCAGAGGAGAGTCAGTGGCTGTTGGTCTGGGGTAGTGGCTGCCTTAGTTGCAGTTGTGGTATTCCCCCTCTCAAAACGAGCATAGAAGTTGTTAAGCTCGTTGCGGAAGGAGACATCAGAGGAGGCGGGGGAGGTATTGGAGTTCTTCTAGTCCGTGAGAATCTGAAGGCCTTGCCACATACGTCGGGGGTCAGAGTTGCAAAAGTGATCCTCCAGCTTACTTTTGTATTGGTGCTTGTCCTTCTTGATTCCCCTCTTCAGCTCAGCCCTGGCTGCATAATCAACAAATGCACTACTTTTGGCACAGGCATATAAACAGAGGCGTAAGCTGACCCAATAGTATACAGGGGCACAATAGGGGACCAAATAAAATGCGAGCGTGAAGAAAAAAATTATTTATTTTAAAAAAGCATGGGCACAGATAATTAATCCAAGCACGCGAGCAAATATTTTATAACACTTATTTATTACTATAAAGCGTCATAAATAAATTGTACAATCAGATTGTTATTTTCTGCATCATTGGTTTACCTGAACCAAACTGAATTGAAATAAATAATAATAATAATACATTTTATTTAAAAAGGCGCCTTTCTGGACACTCAAGGCCACCGTACAAAAGCATAAAAACTGTGTCAGAAAAAATAAAAATAAAAACATTTTAAAAACTACAGAGGCTGTGACAGTGAAATTGATATTTAAAGATAATAAGCAATCTTGAACAGATGGGTTTTGAGTTGCATTTTAAAATGGAGAATTGAGTCCGTGTTTCTAAGCTGAGGTGGTAGAGAGTTCCAGAGGCGGTGGGCAGAGCGGCTGAATGCTCTGCTGCCCATGGTGGTGAGACGGGCGGAAGGGACAGACAGGTGCAAAGCAGATGAGGATCTGAGATCACGGGAGGGGGTGGGAACATGCAGGAGGTCTGACAGATATGGGGGGGCAAGGTGGTGAAGTGCCTTGAATGTCACCATGATAATTTTATAGTTAATGTGGAACTGTACGGGGAGAAAGTGGAGCTGTCTCCAACTTGTGAACTTTACTGAATATCTAAAATCCAATTCTGATGAAGGCACAATTTATCTTCAGTAAATACTTGAAAACTGAAAACTTGAAATGTGCAACTGTAAAAGGAAAAACAAAAAAACACCTCTACATACATACATGTCTGTGTTTATCGTTTCTAATTGGGCCCTATGATGGTGTGATGGTGATGATCCTATGATGGTGTGATGGTGATGATCCTATGATGGTGTGATGGTGATGATC
>NW_015151466.1:32783-38206 GCF_000732505.1 Cyprinodon variegatus | reverse complement strand
TGTGATGGTGATGGTCCTATGAGTGTGCATTTTATGGCCAGAAAGATGGGAGAGCTGGATGTTCATCTTTTTAACAGTAAACGGTAGCGTCTCGGACAGTGGCGGATGGTAGAGTTTTCTCTGGGAGTGTGTGTGTGTGTGTGTGGAGGGGGGGGGCTATAAATTCAAAATAGACGTATACCAAAACCCAGTCAAACGTATACTAAGTTATCACACCAGTATATTTATATGAATGCCAAGAACAAAAAAATTATAAAAACAAAACATAATTCCATGAACAGCTTTACATTTTGTACATAAATCTTGCCCTTCTGAGGCTTTGTGAAGGTGTGTTTTGCATGGTCCAATATTATTTCACAAACCTAAAGAAAGAGAATCTATTTTAACATATAGAAGACTATATTCTACTATTTTTCATGTGAATCCCAGATTATTTATTCTTCTTTGCCTTTTCTAAAAAGTGCTAGTGCAAGTGTAGCTGTCTTTAATCATACTGAGTCAGATCCTGATGTTTGAAAAAGGAGGCAGGAAACAGAATAAAGCTACATGCTGCTAGCCAAGCCTTCTAGCTAAACCAGGTCCTGGAAAAGGACATTTCTCTCTCTCTTTGCAATGCATCTCCAGCCGCCTCAACTCGACTTTTCAATCATCTGCAACATGTCTGCGCTGTGGTAGCAGGTGGTGAGCAAATAAACTTCCTGTCAGAACGCACCACAGCTGTGAGAGATTAGCTGTGAAAGTGGAAAATTAATTCATAAAAAAATCAGATCCACAACAGGGCACGGGTTCCTGTGAAAAGGGTCTGCCGACGCCAATGCATACAAATACACATGCACCCCTGAAAAACATAAATACAAAAATAAATTTAAAAAATAATTATTTTAAAACAGATTTATAATTACACACACAAAGTTATATTTGATGCAAATACCAATTTGTTTTCACCAAATTTTTTACTTCTGTTAAAATAGGTCTCATTTTAACAGCTATTTCACGAGCTCTATTTTACTAATTTTAACATTTAATTTTTATTTTGCCTGAATGGCATTTCTTATTAATCTATCAGAAGGACATCAGGTTATAATCTTCCCATCTTAGAAAGTGTTTAAGTTTATTTTAAAAAGTATTAATGTGGTAACAGGGTTAAAGGAAGGAACACAAATTTGATTACAGATTATGACATAACTGGAACAAAGAATTACTTAAAATTACAGTAATGTTTTACATTATGAGCCATTTATTTTATCTTTCTTCTAAAGCAATAAACAGCACAGTTTTATAAGATACTGATGATGGAACTAGGAACTTGGAAACAAATTTCAGTGGATTGTTGTTTTTTTTTTTTTTTTTTTTTTTTTTAAGTGAAAAAGAGGTTTTACGTATTTAAAGACAATCACTTCAAGTTCTGAACATTTCATAGATTGTTGTTTTTTTTTTTTTTTTTTTACTTTTTTGCAATTTAGATGTCAGTGTAAATTTATCCCTTTCACCTTTTTCAGAAAGTGAACTTACAGCTAGAAATGATCAGAGGAATTTAATTGGTAATGATGTTTCTGCCCAGGCCTGCAGCCAAGGCTTTACATTAAACCTCGCCAATGCCGGTTAACTTCAGCACTGATGTGTTGCACATCATCTGCTCCTAGCAAAAATGGTTTTTGGCTTGCATATGCATTTTTATTTTTATTTTATTATATCTGAAGTCTTAAATAATTTGGAATGGGACACTAAAACATTACATTTTTCCATGAGCAGAGCATGTGTACAGTATTTTCTCATTGGTCCATTCAGCCTTCACTTCAGACAGGCGTTCCCAATCTAAAACACATAAAGCAGTAATGGCCTGTACTTATATTGTGATTTTTCAAGTCAGAAGATGTGACCAAAGCGCTTTACACTACATTCCATTATTCCCCCAACAACACACTGAATGTGGCAAGCTGCATTGTAGCCACAGCTGCCCTGGGGCTCACTGACAGAAGCGAGGCTGATGTACACTGACGCCACCGGGCCCTCTGACCACAATCAGTAGACAATGTGGGTGAAGTGTCTTGCCCACACAAGGATCAGGACTCGAACCAACAACCCTCCAATTACAGCGCAAACTTGCATCCGATGCTTCTGTCACCCCACTAGCGGGACGAGGTGTTGGGGAACATTTAAGTCTAATTCGAGTACACTGTAGTACACCATAATCACCTTTAATCATATCAAGCAAATCCCAACAACAAAATGGTGGTTAGTAAAAATGCTGAGTAGCTATTAACTTAAAAACCATTAGCCACATTGGCAGGTGGGCAAACAATTAAGGTTAAGTCCTGCTTGTAACTGGGTTTTTTCCCATCTACATGGCTTAAAAGGTTTTAGTAACATGGTTGCCTGTATGTTCATAGAGGCATCTCTAGGAATATTTTAGTAATTATTATTAACAAAAATGTATTAATAATTATAATGAAGAAACATCAATTAATACAGAAGAGGATTAAGAACCCTGAAAAAAAAAAACTTAACTGATTTTAATATTTTATTTCAGCATAATATGAGGAAAAAAAACCAAACTTAGAATTCTGACTGAATTCTGACAGCTAACAAACATGTTAGCATCCAGCTGTAGCCATGTCTGTTTTAGAGACTAAACAAGCTCTCATGTTTTAATCACCTTCTGTTCTTCCATTAATGAAATAGCATCACCAGGGACGCCTCAGGCACGGAAAAAGTTGCTAATTCTGCCTTTTTTCACCAAAGTGTTACTGGCCCTCCTAAACAACTCACATCTTTGTCAGTGAAGCTCAGTGCTCCTCATCTCTTCCTTCATGATGCCCATCTACATTAAGATCCACAATCCTGAGATTAAAGTCAGATTTCTGACTTTTCCCCATATTAAATTCCCCATATTTAAAAATCAGTTAACTTTTTTTTTTTTCCAGTGGCCCTAATCCTCTTTCGTAAATTAATATTACGAAAAACTGGGATTTAAAACATGTTTAATCTGTTTTTATTGTAACTGAGTTATCATGAGGGAGGGACATGAAATAAAAGCTATCTTAACAGCTCAAGAGCTGTTGGGTTTTTTCAGATAACATTTAGGAATTTTTCCTCAGCTATAGTTATGTTTTGTCAGGATAACTGCAATTTGCATAACAGCTGCATGTTTCCGTTTTCTTGTTTACAGTTTCTTTACATTTTTAAGATGGGGAAATAAAAATGTCCTCTGACTTTGGGGTGACTCAGAAGCTATTAACACCAGGAGGAAATGATCCGGATGGGGTTATGAATTTTGATTAAAAGTAAATAAAAATGAATCATTTTACAGTTTAGATTCATATAAAGATTTTAAGTAGCCCTTGAATCTGTTTTTTTGCATAATCATCTACTTGACCACCATACCACACCCTGCATTCGCTTGTTGATAAGTCATCATATACACCTCAGTCTGTGCCCATCTGCTGTGTAACGTCTGTCATCTGGATCAACAATGTCAGCCTCTGAGTCTTTGTCTCAGTCTATAAATATAAAGTGCCTCAGCCATTAGATCATCTTTACAGACACAATACAAGCACAAAGCTGTGGTATTTAAATAATGGAGAACATCTGATTTTATCTCATTAAAACACGTTTTTCTTTATTATTATTCTGACTTAACCCTGTAATGCCAAATGTATCACATTTGATACATACGGTTTCTGAATTGTTTTGCGTCTGACACCTTTTGCATAATTTAATGGCAAAAACTTTGCTCAAAATCCTATTGTACACAATCAGATAAACCTGATAACAGGGCAGAAGACTACACAAAAAATAATCTTTACTTATCGCATAGTAATAAATTATTAATATCAAAAATTTATTTCAGTTTTTTCTTTTTACATTTTTTGTTAAAAGGCCAAATAAGGACTTCAAACAAAAAAAAATATTTTCTGCTTTGTTTTATTCTTGGATCGGGCTTTAAAGGGTTAAGTTGAAAAATATCACAGTTGCCTCTAAATCAATGAAACCTCCCTGATTATAATTAATCCACATTTTTTTATCAATGCAGGTCTGATAATTGCTCCTAATGATGTTGTTAGGGGTTATTTTGATCTAATATTTGCCTATGTGCACAACATACAATAATGTTTGTTTAAACCACATTGTGATCACACAGCACATTGTTAAGGGAAAATAACTCAAAAGATTTACATGCATTATATGCATAACCCGAAACATCTGCAGCAATCGATTACGAGGAAAGTTCTTAGCATTCTGCATTTCTTAAAGAATAGTCTAATTTAATGTTCACTGCACATTACAACAAAAATGTAACCTTTAAATCCATCGCTAGCCGGAAGTGAGTAAACTGGGGCTTAAAGTCTTGCTCAGGAGGCATCTGTGGTTTGNAATCCATCGCTAGCCGGAAGTGAGTAAACTGGGGCTTAAAGTCTTGCTCAGGAGGCATCTGTGGTTTGACCCAGATATTTGCAGCTGTCTTCAATGCACTGCTCTTCTTTGCTCAAACCACTTCTTAGAGTTTAATTGTTGTCGGCTCTGTTGGTTACATAACTTCTGCATTAATTTGTCACCAGCTGAATTCCATGCAGCCTTGAGTTGCTGTGGTGCTTGAGGCACACAGTGCTGTTTATGCTGACTCGTTATATAAGATCCAGCTGGTTATTTCCTTCCATTTGTTTCTATTCTGTTACTTTGCTCTACAGTTAGCCTGTAGCCTCACTATTCACAGCAGCAGGTTTGTGATCTGAGCCGTATTCCTCCTCTGTGCATCAAGACTCTGAAGCTGCCCTGCATAATTACATACTCAGTCTGAGTGCTGTCGGTCTGCCAATCGAGCTTCTCAGATTTCCCACCTTGCCAGGTTCTAGTGCTCTCTCTGCTTCTGTCTGCGCTCTAGACTGGCATCTCATTTTAACTTCAGCTAAGCAGAAAGCAGAAACCGTAACCGCTCGACTCCCTGAACTGGATCTTCTCTGGCAGATCTGCTGGTTCCAGGGACGTCAGATGGTTCAGTTTGGCTTAGTGAATAAATTATCATGCTCTGTTAAGGATGTTCTCAACTACTTTAACATAAATAAGGAATGTAAATAAAGATAAATGCAGAGTTTCATAATCCAGTGGCACCATCAACTACCAGCACTATAACCACCAAAGTGGAGCCGCAAAAACTTCCTTATTTGGTCACAGCTTACAGACTTTTCTTCTGACGGCCTCGTGCATCAATGCTTGTCATGTTCTGAGGTTCCGGGATGACCAAGAGGGATCACATCTAACGACGAGATGATTGAAAATGAACACAACAGAGATCTAGTCCTATAAGCAGACATCCATTTAAAATGTAGGCAACGGCATGAAAAAAGCGGTTTCTACTTTTACTTTTATACTTTAAGTAAATTTACAAGCCTGTACTTTGTTACTTTTACTTGAGTAAAGAAGTT